>NW_006408714.1:2932206-2935008 GCF_000296735.1 Chrysochloris asiatica
TGTTCTGGGTAGAGTAAGGTTTCCCGACAACATTTTCATAGGGCTTCCTCCCTTGGTATCCTCATAATATGAATCGGTGCATTGTCCGGATAGAACATAAATTTCTTGGTCCTTTTTTCACCAACGTAGTTTTTAATTTTCTTAAAACTTCTTCCTAATAAGCTATTACTACAAAGATACGATTATTACTGAGAGAACTTGTCTGAAAAAAGAATGAAGAAAATAGATTTGCAAAAAGAAAGTTCATAGATAATAAATAGTATAATTAGGTCTTCAAATATTCCTACCATTTTTTCCATGGAGAAGAAACATATGAGTTACTTCTCTTGAATATATTGTAATCTAGTTACTTATTTATTTAAAGGCCCCTTCTTATCAAATTAGTGTTTTGCATAATTACATGTTGCTGAACTCGCAGAACTGCAGACACTCATTCTCCTTTGAAAAGCATATCATCACAGGCTCCTTGGGCACACAGGGCACTGGAATTATGCCATAGCAACTGGGAACCTCTAACTCGAGAAACACATTTGACAGCTGGAGTCACTGTGTTCAAATGTTGCAACTCATTTCAGTTTCTGAAGCAAACTGAAGCACACTGTGTTCAATTTATCTAATTACTAGACTAACCATAGTTTAGTCTCTTAACAATCTGTCAGTATTTTTTTTTTCCTTTAAGATAACCTTCAAAACCACTAAAAGTATATATTATGTGATTTCTTTCTATTTCAATGTAGCTAAACTTTGGCAGTCTATTATGCATTTAGAGTTATTTTCTGACAATAGGGATTAAGTAATAATGATTTGTTGTTGTTGTGTGCTGTTGAGTTGATTACAACTCAAAGTGACCCCATAAAACAGAGCTGAATTGCCCCATAGGGTTTCCAAGGTTGTAGCCTAGACATCTGGTGTTTAAAACTGGACTGTTAAACACAAGGTCAGCAGCTCAAACCCATCAGTTGTTCTTTGAAGACCCTACACATGGTCACTATAAATTGGAACAGGCTTGATGGAACTTAACAACAGAAGCAATTATTATGAAGCAGATTACCACCAATCTTCTAGTTAGCAGCTGAGATTTTAACCAATGTACCACCAACTATAAAAAGTAAACAAGAACACTTGACCCAAACAAATACAGTGAGTGCTTATGCTTTGAGAGATTATATACATACATACATACATGTATATATATGGTGGTGGTGGTTATGTGTTGTGGAGTTTGTCCAACTCATAGCAACCCTGTATAGGGTTTTGAGGCTATAAATCTTTATGGGAGCAGAAAGCCTGATCTTTCTCCTGCAAAACTGCTGGTAGCTTCAAACTGCTGACCTTGAGTTTAGCAGCCCAACTCATAACCACTACACTACCAGAGCTGCATATTTATATCTATATCTATATCCACCACTCTTTGGTCTATTGGTCATACTGTGGTGGCTTGCTACTGCTGTGATTCTGAAAGCTATGCCACAAGTATTTTAAATACCAACAGGGGCACACATGGTAGCTAGGCTTCAGCTGACCTTTCAGATGGAGGCAGACAATGATGAAGAGCAGCAGGTTGGAAAGCACTCAAAAATATGAGTGTGAAAGAACTGCCTCCTCAAAGTAGAGATGAGCATGATGCCACAAATAGAGTAAGCTTTCGAGACCTTCCTTAGCTGATGAGGCACAACTTAAAATGAAGGGAAATAACTGTAACCATCCATTAATAACTGGAACATGGAAAGTACAAAGTATGAACTAGGAAAATTGGAAATGAAATGGAACACATAAACATGGATATTCTAGACATTAGTGAGCTGAAATGGACTGGTATTGATCATTTTGATTCTGACAATCACATGTTTTCCTATGTCAGGAATGTTCAATTGAGGAGAAATGGCAGCACATTTATCATAAAAAAACATACCAAGATTTGTCTTGAAGTACAATGCTGTGATAGGATAATATCCATCTGTCTACAAGGAAGACAAGTTAACATCACTATTATTCAAATTTACACACCAACCACTAAGACAAGTGATGATGAAATTGAAGATTTCTATCAACTTTTTCAGTCTGAAATTTGATTGAATATGCAATCAAGATGTATTCATAATTACTGGTGATTGGAATGCAAATAGGAAGGATCAATAGTTGGAAAACATGGTCTTGGTGATAGAAATTATACTAGATATTGCCTGGTAGAATTTTGCAAAGCCAATGACTTCTCATAGCTAATTCCTTTTTAAACAACATGAAAGGTGACCATATACATGGACCTCGTCAGATAGAATATGCAGAAATCAAATTGACTATATCTGTGTAAAACGATGGTAGAAAAACTCCATGTCATTAGCCAAAACAAGATCAGGGGCAGAGAGTAGAACAGACCATAATTGCTCACATGCAAGTTCAAGCTGAAGCTGAAGAAAATTAACACAAGTCCACGAGAGCCAAAATATGATCTTGAACATAACCCACATGAATTTAGAGACCATTTGAAGAACAGATCTGATGTACTAGACATGAAAGACTGAAGACTAGAGGAGTTGTGGGATGACATCAAGAACATCATAAAGAAGAAAGCAAAAAGTCATTAGGAGCACAAGAAAGAAGGAAAGACAAAAATGAGTGTAAAAAGAAACTCTGAAACTTGCTTTGCAGTGTAGTGATGGAAAGCAATGCAGAGGTAAAAGAGATGAAGAGATAATTCCAAAAGGCAGCAGAAGAAGACAAAGTCAAATATAATAATGAAATGTGCAAAGACCTGGAGTTAGAAAACCCAAAGGGAAGACCATGTTCAGCATTTCTCAAGCT
>NW_006408714.1:2936985-2942093 GCF_000296735.1 Chrysochloris asiatica
CATTCTCCTAGCTGAAGTGGTAGATAGAAAATCAACTGTTCAGCAGGGGCCATGCTCGTCCCAACATTATTGATGTTTTAATTTTCTATTTTTGCAGAAAAGAAGTGAAAGAATGGTTATCAGATGAATTACTTTTAGTGCATACTACAGTAATCATCTTAGAAAACATCAGCATTTTGTTAGAATTCTATTCACTAATTTATGGTTTAGTATTTATTGTTTTAATATTAAATTTTATTTGAAGAAAAGACAGCATTAATTTTTTATGCTTGAGATCGCTGATGTTTTATTTCAGCTTTGGTAGAGTGGTTATTTTGCAGTCGGAATATTTTTGAGTTTTGCATGTTCTCTTTTTCCTTAAAAAAGAATCAGCAAGTAAGTAAGATGCCAACTGAGGAACTGTCTCCATCTTGTTTTTTTCCACTTTTCCCCATGATTATTGTAACTTTGTTTCTGTTTCATGAAAATCCCAGACTCAATCTCATCTCTCGGTTTTTGCAGGCGTTGTCTCAGATTCAGAAATTCTTCATTTTCCCAATCACACACAATGGCCTTCCATACTTGACTCTTCGTCATCAACCAACCAGAATCAACCCACCATCATCCTTCAATTTCAAATCACAGTGACCCAATATGGGATTTCTGAGACTGTAAATCTTCATGAAAATATACAGCCTATCTTTAGTCCATGGAGAGGCTGGTGGGTTTGTACCTAGTTCCTAACCAGCAGCACTGCCAGGGCCCGTTACTCATCAGTAAATCTTAGTTCTAATGACACCTCCTCGAGAGCTCTTTTCTTATTGTTGTTGTTGTTAAGCGCCATCAAGTCAGTTCCAATGCATAGTGACCCTGTGTAGGGTTTCCAAGGAGCAGCTAATGAGCTTGAACCACTGACACTGTAGTTCAAATGACTTTGCAGTCTGATGCATTAGCCCACAGCGCCACATAGGACTCTTTATCTGAAACGTCTTTGAGTCAGTCAAATGCCCATATTATTGTGCTTACCTTATCTACTTTTTGTCTTCATTTTCTTAATGTTTGTCTTGCTTAATGTCCCTCTCTTCCAAATGTAAGGTATCTCCTTTGATTTGGTCTGATTAATTGATCTGTTTCATTACCACATTATGAGTACCTATGACAGTTCTTAGCACCTAGTAGCCTCATAATAGATATTTGATGCATGATTGAATGTTTTTGTTAACATCAAAGAAAAAAATGATATGTGATTACTTACAAAATGTGAGGTACTGAATAAGGTTTTTTAAGTGTAACTTTCTTTACTAATGTTTTCTGAAACCTTGCAAAATATGTATGGTTGTCACTATTTACAGATATGGATACTAAGGCTCATAGAGTTTGAATATGTTTCCCAAGGTTAATTATTTAGTGTGTTACCTTATGTGGTAAAACTGACACTCAATTTTACATGCTAAGTACAGTACATAAAAGTCACCTGCATTTTTCACTATATTCTCTGGCTTCCTTGTTAGTTTTCTTCTTTACTTTGAGTTTCAATGAAATCTTTGCTTTGTAAACATCCCTGTGTCTTTGTACGGTGACCAAAGTTCCCATTCATATGGCAAAGATCTTAAAAGAAAAGCCACTTTTAATACTTCTGAGTCCTTTATCCCTTTCCTTTCTGTACCACTTGAGAATGTTACTTATAAGGTCTTCAATGATTCTTAATGCTAATAAAACATTTGGAAAAAAATATTTTGTTGTAAAGATAATGCAATGGAAAATTGAACCTGAAAGAAACTACCTGGGAATACACAGGCCAGGTGGTATTATGCTTATTATTACAGCAATTTCTCCTTGTGTGCAGGCTTCAACTGCTAGGTTCAAAGTGCTCCCTCAACTCCAAACTCACTGCACCAAGAACATACGACTTCTGCTTAAACTTAACCTCTCCTCTACCTCAGCCCTGGAGTCCTGGTGTGGTGCTGTGGGTTAATGCATTAGACTGTAATGCCAGTTTGAACTAAAAGGTCAGCAATTCAAACTCACCGGCTGCTCCTTGGAAACGGCATATAGGGCTGCTAAGGGTCGGAATCAACTTGATGACGCTTAACAACAACCTGATCATACTACAGTATTCTACTCTGGGGTCAAATTTACACTTCAGATATGTTTCTCCTCCTATTATTGTTGTTAAATGCTCTCAAGTCGGTTCTGACTCATGGCTACCATGTATAGGATTCCTGAGGAGCAGCTAATGAGTTTGAACTGACAACCTTGCACCCACCTTGCAGTTCAGTGCTTATTCTACAGCACCACACAGCCTTCTCCTAAGAGTTTGCAAAAAAAGTATCTGTTCCAAGTGCAAAAGATAGCTCCTACAACTTTCTGGAATCTCTATTCTACAGCCACTTTATTCCTATTTTGAAAGAAGAGGACATTAAACAGTTCATATTTACCAGTTTCATGATATATTCTGATAATGTCTTTGATATAGAAATCTCAGGGTTTTTTTTTTTTACAATGTTAATTATAAATGATTTAATCCTTCAATAGTTAAGACATCAGTAAGTTCAAAGGGTTTAAGTGTTGTTAAGTGCTACTGAGTCAGTGCCAATTCATAGCCACCCTATATAGGGTTTATAGTATTTCTTAAACACAAGACTATTTGGTGTTTTTGTCCAGTGCCCTGGAGTCAGTTTTGATTCGCAGCGAACGCACATAGGGTTTCTGAGTAGAGGCTGGTGGGTTTGAACCACTGACCTTGCAGTTAACCGTCCCGTGCTTATTCTACAGAGTCACACAAGACTAGAGACTGATAAAAAATTAAGAAGGAAAAACCAGTTGAGAATCCCAATCTTCTATTTGCTTGAGTTCATTTTGTAAAATACTAATTTAGTTTGGTTTACCTTGAAGTGAATGAAAACTAAAGTGCAATTCTGAAATTGGAAAAAAACTAGTTTGGGGGTGTGATTTGATTCATTTTTACTATGCCCCTATTCAGTCAGTGAGCATTAACAAAGATTTAAAAATGTGGTCCCTTATCATTTCACTGCAGGAATTACATAGAGTGAAAAACAAACACACTGCTATGATCCTTCCTGTCATTAAAGATCTAAGTAAGAACAAAGTTCAAACTTCTTCCTCTCCTGAAATTCTTTTCTGGCTATAATGGACTGCAAACTACTTTGTGTAAAATAAGTTCACCAAAAATAGCTCAGGAATATCTGAAACTAGATGAAAGTCAGCTAAATGTGAGTTTTGAAGGTGTAGCCCATAAGACTGTAAAGCTCACACTGGGAAGGTAATAGTGTAAGGTGAATAGTATGTTTTATTTCCAAAAGTTTGTAAATAAAATGAGCTCTATTTTAAAAAATAGTCATCTCAGAAGATGGCTTGGGATTTGTAAGCTTTATCTTCATTAAACTGATGAGAAATATAAGTCAATCCATCTTTTCTTCTTACTCTCCTTTCATATTTAACCAAATCAAACCCAAATTAAATAATGGGGATTTTTTGTTTTCACTTAAAACATTAACTCAAAATAAATTGAGTTGCAGGCTTTAATGGCAGATTCAAATGAAGAATTACTATTCACTGGAGTAAGTGCCAACATCGTTAGGTAACTAAGTAGAAGAACATAGCTATTTGGATGTAGTAAAGTTCTTATAATTTTGTTGACTCTCTGTGTGTGTATGTGTGTATAGGTAAAAATCTGTGCCTTATACTGAAAGGTCTGAAGAACTCAGGAAGTGTTAAAAATATGAAAGATGGTGCTGTTGCTTGTTTTTTCTTAGCGCATCAGTAATTAACATAATTTTTCATTTTTCATCTATTGAGACATTTACACAATTCATTTTGTTGTTTCTTGAAATTAACAAATACTCCTCAAATGATCTCATTTATTAATATTTAAAAGTTACCCACGCTTTAAGAACACTCATCATGACATTTACTATGTCCTTCACTAATTTACATAATCCTCACACAACTCATTTACAAATTGTTGTTGATAAGTGCCACCAAGTTAGTTCAGATTCATAGTGACCCTGTATAGGGTTTCTAAGGAGCAGCTGGTGGGTTTGAAACATTGTGCTTGCATTTAGCAGTTCAGTGCTTATCCTACAGCACCACTCAGATTTAAATGATTTGCTCAAAGCCACATTTCTAGTAAGTCTGAGCCTTGTTATATAAAACACAAGCATTCTATCCCTAATGTTTGTACTTTTCACTTCTTTGCTTTCATAGTTCAACTAGTTTAAACTTCATTATCTTTCAATAAACAGAATATTTACCTGTCAAAATGAAAATTGTTTGTATTTATATTTCTCAATGCTAGAAAAATGTTGAAAGCAATGGTTCTAGAAGCCATATTAGCTATTTCATGTTCATTTGAAAAATGTGAGCAGTCCATTTGATGAGGAAAAAAAAAAACCATACAGTTGCTATATAACTTCAGAAAAATGAGCAGCCACATTTGATTCATTTATTAATTCATTTTGAGATATAAAGAATGTGAGACTTAAAATTCAAAAATAGATCATAATTTATAATATATTTCCCTCTGAAACAATTTTGACAATAGAAATTGTATGTATATGTGGGTTTTTCATGCTTCTTAAGTGTTTTAACTGCCTTCACTATTACCCAAGTTAACATGTGTCTACCCTCTAGTCAGTGAAAAATTCTCCCTTCCCTTGCATCTCTGGATGTATTCTCTGCATAGAATGTATCTTTTAACATGAAAACCTTTTTCATATATTTTGCTAATAATGGTCACATGGAATATTTTTCCTTTTATGATTGACTATTTTCACTCAGCATAATGCCCTCCAGTTTATCTATGTTAAGAGATGTTCCACAGATTCATAGTTGCTCTTCGCAGTGATGTTGTTGCTAAGAGTTTATTCAGACTCATAGCAACCCTGTATAGTTTTTCCGAGGAGTGGCTGGTGAGTTTGAACCAGTGACCCTGTGGTTCAAACAGACTCTTCGATTCTGCACTTACCCTATTGCAACACCCAATGATTGGATATTACTAAAGGTGAGAACTTCAAACCTACCAGACAATCCTCAGGATAAACAAGAATCTGTCTACTCCCATAAAGATTTAGAGTCTCTGAAACACTATATAAGGTTGCTGTGCGTCA
>NW_006408714.1:2943193-2947357 GCF_000296735.1 Chrysochloris asiatica
TGCAATACGGGCAGTTCAAACTCACCAGTCGCTCCTCAGAAATCCTATACAGGGTCGCTGTGGGTCGGAATCTACTAGATAGCACTGGACAACAACAAATATTTAGGTTAAGTCCTAGGCGATATAGTCATGTATATTAGTCTCAGGTTGTTTGCTGCTGTTGGTTCTCTGTCCAAAGAACTTCCCTTAGTATTTTTTGTAAGATTAGTCCTATTTCTGTAAATTCTCTTAATTCTTTTTTTTAAATTTGGAAATGTCCTAATTTCACTGTGGTATTTGATGGACAATTATGCTAAGTATATAATTGTTGGTAGGAAGTTTTTTTTTTTTCTTTCAGATTGTTATATATGTCATCTCATTGTCTTGTTGCCTTGCTGATTTCTGCTGAGAAATCAGAGCTTATTCTTATTAAATCTCCTTTGCAGATAATTTTCATTTTCCTGAGCTGCTCTCAATATAGTTTCCATGTTTTGGTTTTGAGAAGTTTGATTATATGTCTTGATGATTTTCTGTCTTGTTGATTTCTTACTGTTTAGAGTTCACTGAACTTTTGAATGGCTATTTTCTCATCTTTCATGTTGCTAAATGATTTTAAGGATGTTTTCCTCCAATAATTCTTAGACAATTTTCTCTCTCTGTCTCTCGCTTTTTTTTCTTCCTCTCTTCTTGTTCTGGAATTCCATTCACATATATGTTATTCCTCTGGAATAGTGTGTCACATAAATCCTACTCTTTCTTTGAATATTTTAAAAATTATTTTTTCTGACTGGTCCTGCAGCATATAAATATTGAGAAAGTCCATCTTTCCACTGTTTCCATTTTATCCCTTTTTCCCTTTCGATGTCCTATTTGTGTCTTCTTAGCATTCAAATTCTGGCTTTCTAAGTGCTGTTTTGTGTTGTTTCCAATTTTTCATTTCTTTTGTAAATTTGCTTTCATAGTGTCTTTTTGAATTATTCTAAATGTTTTTCTGTGTTCTCCTTGGTTTCCTTGGTCTTTTATTAATCTGTTCTAGGTACCTAAATATCTATCACTCTCGTTCTCTGACATGTTTCCACCTTCTTTCACAGGTTTTATTGTATTAGATCCCTCTACCTGGAGTCCTGATGTGGCCCTGTACGATAAGCACTTGACTGAAAGGTTGGTTTTAACCACAAGGTTAGGCATTCAAATTTACCTGTTACTCCTCGGAAATCCTATATAAGGTTGTTATGAGTTGGATCCATCTCAATGGCACTTAACAACAACAATAATTAAGTATCTTTCTTTTAAATTCCTTATCAAATAATTCTGATGCTGTTTCTGATTACATTTTCTAATTCTGTATTTTGGTCAATTGTTTCAGGCATTCTATCTTATTTCTTTGTATAAGCTTAAATTGTCTGTTTTCACTGAGACATTGAATTTACATTCAATTGATGATTATACGGTGTTTTGTTCTTAAGTATTCACCACTTTTCTCCTGGATGTGATAGAGACTAGAAGTGTGCACACAGTTCTCTGTTCTTTGTTTATGTAGCATAATTCATGGTGGGTTCATGCACCTTCAGAAGCAGGGGTGGCACACTTCTGAATCCGGACCCCAAGCAGAGTCCAGGTCACACATGTGGGGGTGCCACTGTCTGATGGGTTGGCAGGGTAGGGATTGGGCATGACAGAGGCTGCTGGAAGGCATGGAATATGGGACAACTACATGCCACTTGCCTCAAACTTCCTGTGCCTGAAGGCCATTGTATCAATAATCGCTTGCAAAACCTCAGAGAATCACATCATTCCATGCAAGCTGACAGCCTGCTCATTTTTCTCCTCTCTTCCTGCCCCTGCTCAGCTTCCTCCTCCAGTCTGCACTCAATCCACCTCTCTGCCCTATCCTCTGAAGTTCAAGGTTCCAGGATTACCATCTGTCTGGTCTACTTGGTGAATCTGCCTACTTTACCATCTTGTCCCAGAAGTCTGAGCATATCTATTTTTGATGTATGGTGATGGTAGTGGTGTGCCATGGAGTTGGATCCAACTCATAGCAACCCTATATAGGGTTTCCAAGACTATAAATCTTTACAGGAGTAGAAAGCCTCCTCTTTTTCCTGCTGAGTGGCTGATAGATTTGAGCTGTTGACCTTGTGGTTTGCAGTACATCATGTAACTCACCATGCTACCTGGCTCCTCTTATATTAAAAGTATCCCATGACCAGACAGGGAATTTCAATTGCTGATTGGTAGTCACTAGGGATTCACAAAAGAGAGAATCTATAATTCCTATATGAAATTCTTAAGTACAAATATCAAAAAGCATAATTGTCTTACCTACACTGATAATCATGTCTCCGGTGGTGGTGTAGACTACTGTTAAATGTATGGTTGGCATTTAAAACCCACCAGCCACTCAATGGGAATCCCTAAATAGTCTTTGAAACCCTATATATAGGGTCCATAGTGTTTATGAATTGGACTGCTACAAGGTCAGCAGTTCGAAACTACCAGCTGTTCTGCAGGAGAAAGATGCGGCTTTTCTGCTCCTGTAAAGATTTACAGCCTCGGAAACCCTATGCAGGGTCACTATGAGTTGGAACCAACTCCCTGGCACATAACCACAACCATGTGTCAGAATCAACTTGATAGTAGTGGTTGGTGTTTTATTATATTGATAATAGTATTCACTTCTGAGAATGTACAAAATTCTCATGAAATGAGAGAGGTCAAAATTTATTTTTTCCAATTGTATGTCTAACTCATAAAATTTAGAAACATTTTTTTAGAAGATGTGTGATCTTTGGCTACTACAAGAACAAGCAAGTTGTTCTTTGATGGCTTGATGATCGGAACTCGAATAGAGGAAGATAAAGAAATTTGATAAAGGAAACAAGTGTAAATTGCTACAATTTTATGAACTTGACCTATAATTGTGGACATAGTAGCTCAAAATACCAACCAAGAGGGAAGGATTTTTCACACCAAAGATCAAACATATCTATTCTGTACAAAGGGTTGATAGGGATGGGTAAGTTAGACATTGGCTACTTAAATGGGGGTTAGGGGATATAAAGTCAGGAAGTGGCTGGCTTAAAAGTTTTCAAGAGGGAGTTTACCTTCAGAGTGCAGGGGAAGGTAGAATCCCCACTGAATATAGTTTTCATCTTGTCTAGATAGGTCTGGTGAAAGGAGATGGGGATAAGATGCTCATGATTCAATAGTGAGTAATTGTTAGCATGACTAATTGTAATCATCACAAACTGTAAAGGTACAGGTTTTGTAACATTAAGGAGGAGTAGTTAATCTTACATTCCAGGAACAGAGGACCCTAGGGCCATCAAGGTACAAGAGCATGAGCAGAATGTGAGACCCTATCCAAAGAAGCAGCTACATCACAGATGGGGACAGAGATGATGACATGGAGAGATAGAGCAGCTGAGGATCCTAGACTCATGAAAAGAGAAAGGCTGTGTGCTAGAGGTCAGGAGGCAGGCTTGCAAAAGGTGCTTTTGGGTTGTTCAAATGATTATCTATTCCTGAATGTTTTTGTGTACATAAAAAAAAGCACACACACACACAAAAACAGAGGGAATAGAAGAAAATACTGTGGAATGGTGATGCATGAAGGGAACTGTAATAATTTCAATGATATGAAATATGATATAATGAGTCTAAAACTTAGGTTCTCTCATGTAAACTATCACTCAATGCACAATAAAAGCTTTTTTTTAAAAAAAAAAAAAAGAAGACATGTGATCCAAATTAATTATTTTGTGTAGACACTACTTATTGGATCAGAAAAAGATTAGCCCTTTCAAAACATTGTTTTTGTTGTTAAGTGCCATAGAATTGGTTCCCATTCATATCTACCCTTTATAGGGTTTCGAAGGAGTGACTGGTGAATTTGAACTGCCAAGCTTGTGTTTAACAGTCCAGTACTTAGTCTACAGTGTCACACCAGAACTCCTTACAAGTAAGTAAGTAAATGTCCAATTTTTTCTGTCTATCATGATGCTAGAAGATATGGCTATTTAATCTTGATTTTACATGATAACCTCATGATACCTAGTCTGCTCAAGAAATTTTAACCAAAATTTAAAATTGAAATGCTTAATCTCTAGTATTAGAGTGAGTTTATAGATATTGATAAATCCTGGGATATCAACCAACATTATTTACTTATTCTGAAAATTA
>NW_006408714.1:2947497-2948080 GCF_000296735.1 Chrysochloris asiatica
GTTCGCAGCCCGATTCGTAACCACTACGCTACCAGAGCTACTTTTCTCTTTAGATCATTTCAAATGCTAGAAGCAGTTTGCAGCAGCAGTTTGTCTGCTAGTTGGCTCAGGTTTAGTCATTGCAGCATTTTGTTCATGTTTTCTTTTTCTTATACTCAGTTGTATTCTTGATTAAGAGGTTTAACTTTATCACAGAATGCTCTATATCCTGTAAAATTTAGGACCACACTCTGTGTGTTTGTGTTTATTGTAGTGTTAGTTCTATTAAATATAGCCTGAAGCCTGCATGAGATAGTTATGAAAGAAACACTTTTGTAATTAATAAATCAGGCTTTGGTTGTGCCAAACTTGTGAAAATAATGAGGCATCAAAAAGAGCAAAACAATAATTCCTGTTCAAGTCCAAAAAGTTTACTGAGGTTTAAATCTTCATGAGATAAAAAAAAAAGATCTCGGACATTGGCTACCCAAAATAGAGGGGGGGGGGGCGCTACAAAGGCAAGAAGTGACTGGCTTACAAGCTTTCAAGAGGTAACCTAGATCTAGAGGGCCTGGAGGAAGGAAGGTAGAATCTCCAGTGAGTA
>NW_006408714.1:2948660-2956650 GCF_000296735.1 Chrysochloris asiatica
ATTAATTAAGTGCTGCAGTACTTTGAAGAAGGGATGTTATCATAAATCATGTATGACTGAAGACTAGCTTCCTTCTTGTGTATAAATATAAACTACAGGCATTTGCAGGACATATTTCACAGAAGGATATATACACTAATGTGATGACTTTTTCAAGAAATAAGTTTACTCAGAAGTTTAAGTGTGCAACTACAATGAATATGTCATCCAGCTTTAAGTCTTCTCCCAGAGTGTCTCTTAATTTAGTTTCTAACTGCTTTGTCATGGATGAAATGTCACTAGCTCAACATTATGTGTACAATGAGAGCTATGTGGATGAGAATCTGCATAAAAACTGTTCCCAGGAGACAGAGACTAATCTCATCCCCACTTTCCCACTTCTCCAAAATTTCTGACACCAGCCACCCACAATGCAATCTTTCTCTCCCTCTCTGTGTCCCTAGTCACCTAGAACTAAGTGAGACCTAACAAGCTAATGAGAACCTCTTCTTGGGTTCATTAATTCACTAGGATGTCTCATGGATATCACACATGGTATTATGGTTACAACTACGTGTTTTATTATTAATAAAGGATATAAATCCGAATCATCATAAGGAACATGCACAGGCAAGGTCTGGGATGATTACTACAGAGATGTTGTGAATCAGAGAGGGCACATCACTTGCTCTTTGCCAACCACAGACCTCTCTGACTGTTAGTGTTTTGGGCTTTTAGTCATCAGTTATGCCTAATAGGTAAAATCACGCCTCCTCAGGCTGGTTGATTTCTGAGTCACAGGTGAGTCTATTCTGGTTTTGCATGTCCCCACTCCTTAGCACAAATCCTCCAGTGTGGCCTGGAAGTCCCAAACCAAAGCATACCAAATACTCCAAAGGTTATTTCTCTGGAGCCAAGGTCAAAGAGATAAACCTTACTTAGGTTAAAACTGTGTCATTTACTCCACAGTACCAAAGAATAAAAATCTCCCCAAGAGCAAATATTTCAGGATTTGCTTGACTAGCTTTGTAAATGATTAACTCATTAAAAATGTTTAATGATATTTAACTCATTTAAAATAGTTAATGATAATTCACTTAAATTCAGTTACACATCTACCATGCCTGGGCTGGAGTGGTGGGGTGGACAGATCTCCTGCACTATATTTAGAAAAGTGTGAGCCATATGGTATGTTCTGAATATTGGCAAGAAAGACCCATTGTCTGTCACCCAAAAGGTATCTCGTCATAAGATCAACTCAGTACAGTGTCAAAATCTGAGCACTGCAAGCTCAGACACCTGAACTAGTGCTATTAGAAAGAAGTTCCATTTTGTAAAGAAGATTAAAATTAAGAGAGCTCACAGACAAGGATGTTGGAAACCTGAACACTAGTTATCTACCTACAATGAGAGAACATCTGGGGTTTGTGTCCTGTTTCTACATGAGAAGATAAATCACCATCAAAATGTTCTTAGCAAGTCTAGAATCAGAGTAATAGAAGCTAGAAGCAACAGTCAAATACTCGGTTAACAGGTTAACACCTCAATTCCTCTGTAATGACACAGTTGCCATTCAGAGGAAGCAGTTCTTGTACTATAGAGCTCTGTCCACCTGGACAGTGTCTGAATGCTCATTGTTAACACTAATAGTCAAGAATCCCTCTTTTATAGCTGGAAAATCTTCTCTTTTTCAGGGAAACAATTTTCTCATGACCTTTTCCAGTAATCTGATCATGGTTCAAAATGTGCTAGCTTAGAAACCATTTACCTTGCCTTTGCATATGTCTATTCTGAGGTGTTAAATATTGATTTAGAAAATAAATTCTCAAAAAATAATATCACACGTTTTTCTATATTTTGAGAGCACTTCTTTGTAGGATCTGTGCTGTCATAGGTTATATTACAAAGGTTTTAAACAGGAGGGCTTTTGTTTTCCCTCTCCAACCAGTGATGATATCTTATTGTTCCCCTTTATGTTTGTTGGTTAAATAACACCAAGACCAAAAATATCCCCAAACTCTATTTAATTCAGGTTTGAGTAATTCTGTACTTTAAAAAATATTTTTGCAATTACTTCCATAATCCTCAACTTATCAAAACACCAGTCTCTCAGATCAGCACATTTTGGGAAATTTTAATGTCAAAAAGCAGCCATTATGATAGAGTCTCTCTAATCTAAAACATGGAAATTTAATTTACTTCCAAAATGAAATAAATTAGAGGTAAAATAAAAACTCTCATGTTAGTTTTTAGGACCTAGAATTTATAATGTGTTATTAAAATATTCATATCCTAATTAATGATTATCTATCACCATTACCTGTGTGGATATGGAAACAAATCTCTATCCTAAGGCAGTAGTAAAAATAGATACCTTACCACCTTAAAAAATTAAAAACATCCTCATTATAGAGAACAAGGATTTTTTCTTTTTTAATTAACAGATAGATATTAAAGGTATTTGTGTTTAAGACCATGTAACCTTTGTTACATGTTATGAATGTCATAGATGGCTGCATTATAATAAAAGTTACAGAAATGAGCATTGATCTGTGGGCCAGAGTTTGCTGACATCTGGTATGCAGCAGCCCAAAACATGTTATTTCATATTAAAGCACATGGAGTAACACAGAAAGCACGTCATATGATCTTTTGTCACACAGGCTCGTAAACTCTGAATCAAACATGAAAGTTTTTTTTTAACTGCAGTAAAGTGAAGCAGCTCAAAAGTCTAGTAGTTAATGTTGATCAAAGTTTAGAATATGATGCCATTTTCTATCGATTTTAATAGTCATCTGATATTATGTTTTCCTGTAGAGGTGATTCACAATGGTCTTTCTATACAAATAATTGGCTAAAGTTCAGTAAAGGTTACATAGGCTCTGTCATTTACACAGTCTGCATGATTCATTGATTGGTGGTCTCCTGCTTCATCCTTACAACTAGATAAAAGGTTAGCTTCTCATTGATGAAAGTCAACTAGGTGGCAAGGCAATGGGAAATACTGATGAAGTGTTTAAAGTGGAATGCAATGTGATTCACCGGGAAATTACAATTGGGAATCTGTTTTAACACTTCAGTTGAGAGGCAGTTTCATATGTTTATTTCTGCTTGTACATCAGGGTTTGCAAGCCAGTTAATTGTTGGAGAATGTTGCAGTTTCAATAGATTTCTTCCCATGGGCTAGAATTGCACAACTGACAGAAAACAGACACTACACTGATATTCCTTAACTGAAACCTAATTCCTCCCCAAGACCAGTCCTGTTTCTAGCTCTTGTTAGTGAGATAAGACAATAGAAATGGGTAGTCTGGTGGTGTATTGGTTGTGGTCAGCTGTCCAGTATGTTTCATATGAAGTCACTGCACTCTTCGTCCATGCTTAGATCTCTTCATTTTATCACATTATCATCATTACTTTTGACTGCTCAAATATAGTCTAGCAATGATAATTTAATAATGATGTTATATAGTTATTTTTAGAAACTATGTACCAGGCATTTTATGAAGCACTTTACATCTTTATCAAATCTAGGGCCCAGTGAAAAAACTGACCGTTATGACTGCACAGATAATATAATTAGGATGAAAGAGTAGATTCCCCTTTACACATTCCAAACTCCCCACACTTTTTTTTTTTTAGCTATATAGATCACCCACCTCTAAGATCACCCACTTCTATGACTTGGGAGTCCTGGTGGGGCACTATAAGATAAGCACTGGACCACAAGGGAGCAGAAAGCCTAATCTTTTTTCTCATATACTTTGTAGTAGAAGTATACTAATAGGATTCTTGAGCTTATTAATTTATAGATTAGTAAATTCCATTCTTTGTTCCTATATAAATGTATGACTCCTCATCTGTCAGTTTCTAATACTGTGGTGGTACATATGTTGCTGTGATGTTGGAAGCTATGTCATGGTAATTTAGATACCAGCAGGGTCACCAATGGTGGACAGGTTTCAGACTAGGAAGAAGGAGACACTGATTACTTCTGGATGGTTAGCCACCGAAAATCTTATGAAAACCGGAGAACACTCTTAGATAAAGTGCCAGAAGTTGAAAACATTTTGAATAGCAGAACACTGTCAGATATAGTGCCAGAAGAAGAGCCTTTCAGGTTGAAAGGAACTCAAAATATGACTGGGGAAAGGTGCTCATCAAAGTAGACGTGACCATAATGCTTTGACTGGAGTAAAGCTTTCAGGATATTCATTTTCTGATGAGGCCCAACTCAAAATAAGAATAAAAAACTATAAGCATCTATTATTAAACAGAACATGAAACATACAAGTGTGAATCATGGAAAATTGGAAGTGGTCAAAAATAAAAGAAAGAACTCATAAGGATTGATATCCTAGGCATTAGTGAACTGAAATGGACTACTATTTACCATTTGAATCCAACAATCATATGGTTGACTACATCAGGAATAACAAATTCAAGAGGAATGGAGTTCTATTTATTGATAAAAACCACATTTCAAGATCTATTTTGAAACTGTCTGTGATAGAATAATGTATATGCACCTACAAGGAAGACTAATCAATATCACTATTATTCAAATTTATACACCAACCACTTAAGACAGTGATGATAAAATTGAAGAATTGTATCAATAAAGACTTTTTCTGTCTGAAATTGGTCAAACATGCAATCCAAACACATTGATAATTATTGGTAAGTGGAACCTGAAGGCTGGAAATAAAGAGGATCAGTAGTTGAAAATATTGTCTTAGTGCTAGAAATGGTACTGGGGATCACATGACAGAATTAAGCAAGAATAATGAATTTTTCCAGGCATCTTGGTATGGCACTGTGGGATAAAGCACTGGACTGTAAGGTCAGTTTGAACCACAAGGTTAGTGGTTCAAACTCATCAGCTGCTCCTTGGAAACTCTATAGACTGGCGCTATGAGTCAGAACAGACTCAATAGCACCTAACAGAAACAATGATTTATTCATTGCAAATGATTCTTTTTCAGCAACATAAAAGGTGATTATGCATGTGGACCTCACCAGATGGAATATACAGGAATCAAATTTACTGTATCTGTGGGAAGTCAAAGCTTGGAAAACATCAAAATCTCATCAGCCAAAACAAGGCCAGGGCAGCTCATGACAGACCCTCACTGGCTCATATGTAAGTTCAGTCTGAAGCTGAGGAAATTTAAAACAAATTCATCAGAGCCAAACCATGAGCTTGAATCCCACTTGAGTTTAGAGACCATTTCAAGAACATATTTGTTGCATTAGACACTAATGGCTGAAGACCAGAAAAGGTATGGGATGACATCAAGAATATACAGGAAGAAGGCAAACGGTCATTAAAAAGACAGGAAAGAAAGAAAAGACCAAATGAAAGTAATAAGAGACTAAAACTTGCTCTTACTCATAGAGAAGCTAAAGAAATGGAAGAAATGAAGAAGTACAAAAGCTGAAAAGAAATTTCAAAGAGCAACTTGAGAAGACAAAATCCAAGGTTATAAGAAATGTGAAAAGACCTGGAGTGAGAACACCAAAAAGGGACCCTGCTCAGCATTTCTCAAACTAAAAGAACTAAGGAAAAAATGCAATCCTTGACTTGCAATAATGATATTGAATAATGCACAAAACATCAAAAGAAGATGGAAGGAATATACACAGTCACTGTACCAAAAAGAAATAGTTGATATTCAATCATTTCAAGAGCTAGCATATGATTAAAAATCAGTGGTAGGAAGGAAGAAGTCCAATTTTCACTGAAGATATTGGTGAAAAATGAGGCTCTAGGAATTGACAGAATGTAAATTGCAATCTTTCAGTAAACTGATGAAGCACTAGAATCACTCACTCATCTATGTCAAGGAATTTGGAAAAAATGCTACCTGGCCAACTGATTGGAAGAGATCCATATTTTTGCCCATCCCAAAGAGTAGTAGCCCACTGGGATACAGAAATAATTGAAAAATACAATTAATGTCACATAAAAGTAAAATTTTGCTAACTTAAAAAATGGTGGCAACAGTACATCAGCAGGAAACTGTTAAAAATTCATGCTGGATTCAGAAGAAGATGTGGAACCAGGAGTTTCATTTTGGTGTCATATGGATCTTGGCTGAAAGCAGAGAATACCAGAAAGATGTTTATTTGTGCTTTATTGACTATGCATAGGCATTTGACTGTATGGATCATGACAAGCTATGGATAGCATTGAGAAGAATGGGCATTACAGAACACTTAACTGTGCTCATGCGAATTTGTGCACAGACTAAGAGGGCTTTGTTCAAATAGAAAAAGGGGATCCTGAATGGATTGAAATCAGGAAAGGCCTGCACCAGGTTTATATCCTTTCACCATACATTTTCAGTCTATATGCTGAGCAAATAATCCAATAACCTAGATTATATGATGAAAAGCATGACATCAGGATTGAAAGAAGACTCAAAACCAATGTGCAAAATGTTGATGACATAACCTTTTTTTGCTGGATACTAAGACTCCTGGTGTGATACTGTGGGTTAATGCACTGAGCCGCAAAGTCATTCAAGCTCACCAGATGATCCTTGGAAACCCTATACAGGGTCATTATGGGTCGGGACCAACTAAATGACACTTAATAGCAACAACAAGAGAATTTAAAATACTTATTAATGAAGATCAGAGTCTATAGCCTTCAGCATGGATATACATCAATGTAAAGTAAACAATAATATTCACCACTTGACATCATGATAAATGGAGTAAAGATTGAAGTTGTCAAAGATTTCATTTTGTTTGGGTCCAGAATCAACACTCAGGGAAGAAGCAGTCAAGAAATCAAACAAGGGATTGTATTAGGCAAATTTTAGTTTGAGGACTAAGGTACGCCTGACCCAAGCCATGGTATTTTCAATTCTCTCATATACCTATCACATTTGGATAGTGAATAAAGAAATCTGTAGAAGAATTGATGCATTTGAATTATGCTGTTTGAGAAAAACATGAAAAAGTACCATGGATTACCAAAAAAAAAAAAACCAAAAAAACAAATCTATCTTTGAAGAAGACAGACACTCCTTAGTTGCCAGAATGGCAAGCCTTCATATCTCATATTTTGGACATCTTACCAGAAGAAACTGGTGTCCTGATGTGGTGCTGTGGGCTAATGTCTCAGACTGCAAGGTCGTTTGAACTGCAAGGTTGGTGGTTCAATCTCACCAGTTCAAGCAACTCACCAGAGAGTTGCTATGAGTCGGAATTGACTCGACAGTACTTAACAACAACAACCAGAAGGAACCAGTCCCTGGAGAAGGGCATTATGCTTGATAAACTGTAGGGTGTGGGTAAAAGAGGAAGACCACCCCCAAGAAGACAGACTGACACAGTGGCAACAGTAATGGGTTCAAACAACAGTTGTGAAGATAGCACAGAACCTGGCAGTTATTTCATTCTGTTGTGTATATGGTTGGAACCACTCAATGGCACATAACAACATCAGAAACAAATATAAACTTATGTCATATCCAAGCAAATAGCAAAGTAATAAACTAAAAAAAGGGAGTCCTGTTGTGGCATCAAAGGATAATGCACTGGAACACAATGTGGGTTTGAACCACAAGGTCAGTGGTTCAGATTCACTTGCCACTCCTCAGAAACCCTATACAAGATTGTTATAAGTCAGAACTGACTCACCAGCACATAACAACAACAGCCTTTTGATTATTATTATCATTATGTCTTTGTAGATAAGTTTAATTAGAAACCCGTTCTATGGAAACCTTGACTATATTATTTTAAACCACTCTTGGGCTTCATTCAATTTTTGTACTGCTTTTGAATTATATAAGGATTTTTTTCTTCAGTTTTTCATAATTATTGCTTATTCTGGGGTCAGGATGGGAATTTGCCACAACACAAAATTAGATATTTTTATTGTTTGCTTAATAAGTAGAGAGCAAAGAGGAGGGACCAGTAGTTGGAAAATTTGGACTTGGTGATAGAAATGATGCTGGAGAACGAATGATAGATTTCTACAAGACAAATTATTTGT
>NW_006408714.1:2957764-2974951 GCF_000296735.1 Chrysochloris asiatica
TGCCAAAAGAACCAATAGATCTGTTTTGGAAGAGGTATAACCAGAGTGCTCCTTAGAGGCCAAGATGGCTAAACTTCGTCTCTTCTACTTTGGACACATTGTCCGGAGAGAACAGTCGCTGGAGAAGGATGTCATGCTGGGTAAAGTGGAGGGTCAGAGAAAAAGAGGAAGACCACCAATGAGATGGATGAGCTAGGTGGCATCATTGATGGCATCAAGTGTGGCAGCAGTAGTGAGGCTGGCCCAGGATAGGACATTGTTTCATTCTGCTGTGCGTGGGGTCGCTATGAGTCGGTTCCGACTCGATGGCACCTGACAACAACAACTATTTCTCATTTTTTAATGAGTGTATTTGTGTACCCTAGCCATCCTTTCCCTAATATCATTGAGACTGAATAGAAATTTATGATATACAATTTACTTGCATACCTGAGACTCATTGTAAAATAATTTTTCTTCTACATTGCAATTTTTATTTTAGACAAATTCCAAATATATTTAGAAAATATATTTCTAAAAAAGTGTACACAAAAGTTCTTCCAGAAAAGACAGAATTTCTACAAAGTGGAGGAGGAGGGCAGAGAGAGAGAGTGATTATTAAAGACTTACTACACACCAATCCTTGTTGTTGCTGTTATTGTTAAGTGCTATGAAGTTGGTTCCAACTCATAGGGTTTCTGAGAAGTGGCTGCTGAGTCTGAACTTGCAGTCTTGTGGTTACCAGCTCCATGCTTATCCTACAGCGCCACACCAGGATTCTTCATACCAATCCTCAGTAGTGGATATTATTATTCCTATTATTTTTAATAACCAGTAGAGTGAACTGAACTTCAGCAAGATTCTAAAGTGTCATTTGAAATTAAACTGAGAGCAGTTTCTCTACTTAAAAATCTATTTAGCAGAAGTGTCTGAAGCTTTTCTATGGTGCTGAAGAAAAGAGTGTATGTAAAGTGAAATACCAACATAAAAAGGAAATTGCAAGCATAAAGGAGGCCAAATTTATATTTGTTTTTCCTTTTATAAATTTAAGAAAGATTAAAGCAAGCTAAGAAAAGAGTTGTGAAGACAACCTTTTATTTTGTGAAAAGAAAGCAGACACTTCAGCACTCTGCTTGTAACCCTTCTGTGAAAATAATGGAAATCGTAAAATGCTTGAAACAGCAAAACATTTAAGAACAAATTTGCTATATATACAGGAAAGAGCAAAATAAAGCAAACAGAGAATCACAAAGCTTTCAAGAAGAATCTCAGGTTTTTTAACTAAGGACATTGTGGATTCTAAACTTCAGAGACATTTGAATTTGATTGCTATGTCCACAACAGAATCGGTGCTGCTAGGATACACATGAGATGAACTCTTCAATAGAGAGAACCAAGCCACAGATTAACAGGACCTGCTCAATGAACTAGAATGTCTAGTGCCTACGAAGGTTTAATGGGAAGCACAAATTTACCTGTCTGTACAAATGTGATGTGATGCTACTGCAAGGACAGAGGTTTGAATGTTATCAACTCTTTGGCTCAAATCTAGACAGAGTTGTTCCATGACCTGGAACAGGCTAGTGCCTCTCTCTTAATCTTCATTCTATTTTACTAAAAACAGGAATTGACCAAGATAAAATTTAGGAAGAACCTATCACAGAGCCTGCTATACTAAACCTCAGTGAATATGTTTACCTAATCATTCATTTTTGATACCAGGTAATAAGCTCTCCAAAGCATAGTTTCTGTCCTAAGAAATATAAAATTTAGAGGGGGAGATACAAAAATAAGTAATTTAGGAGTCCGGGTGTGAAGCTATAGGATCAGCAATAGACTTGGAAACACAAGGTCAGCAATTAAAACCCATCAGGTGCTCCTTGGAAATCCTATATAGGTTTGCTACAAGTCAGAACCAACTCGACCACACTGAACAACAGGCTTTAAAGGAGTAAAGACAGAGCTATGAAAATAGACAGGAGTAGTACCCAGTTATCTGTTGTATTCCTTAAGGCTTTCAGGTGGACCAACTATGCATTTGGATAAAGGATAAATGCAAGTTAGTCAATGAGGAGTTAAGAAAACATCTCAGAGCAACAGACATCGTGCCCATGCCTATGCCATTAATCTGGTAAAGTCCTTAAAAAAAAATCAGTGAAGACAGAATTTATCATTAATTTTTTTTCCTCCATACCTTTAAGCACAAGTTGTGTACTCAATTTAATATTGTTGTTGTTATGTGTCATCGAGTCGCTGCCAACTTATAGCAACCCCGTATAGGGTTTCTGAGGAGCAAGTGGTGAGCTTTAACAGCCGATCTTGAGGTTCAAAGTAACCTTGCAGTCGAGAGCATTAACCCACAATGCTGCACCAGGACCCAAACCTAATATTGTTGTTGTTGTTGTTAGGTGCTATTGAGTCGCTGCTGACTCATAGCAACCCTATGCACAACAGAACGAAACATTGCTTGATCCTGGGCCAATCTCACAACGGTTGCTACTTTTGAGCTCATTGATGCTGCCCCTGTGCCAATCCATCTCATTGGGGGGGGGGGGTCTTCTTCTTTTTCTCTGACCCTCCACTTTACCAAACATGATAACAAAACATGATATCCTTCTCCCGTGACTGGTCCCTCCTGATAATATGTCCAAAGTATGAAAGACGAAGTCTGGCCATACTGGCTTCCAAGGTGCACTCTGTCTGTACTTGTCCAACACAGATCTATTTGTCATTTTGGCATCCCATGGCACTTTTAAAATTTTCCTCTAACACCATAATGTAAAGGCATCAGTTCTTCTATGGTCTTCCTTATTCACTATCCAACTTTCATATGCATATGAGATTATTGAAAATACCATGGCTTGGATCAGGCTCACCTTAGTCCTCAAACTGACATCTTTGCTCTTCAACACTTTAAAGAGGTCTTGTGCAGCAGATTTTACCAATGTAATATGTCATTTAATGTCTTGACTACTGCTTCCATGAGTATTGATGGTTGATCCAATCAAAATGAAGTCATAAATAACTTCAATCTTTTCTCGATTTATATGAATGTTGTTTATTGGTCCAGTGGTGAGGATTTTTGTTTTCTTTACATTAAGGTGCAACCCATACTGAAGTCTGTGGTCTTTGATCTTCATCAATAAGTATTTTACGTCTTCTTGGCTTTCAGCAAGTAAGATTGAATCATCTGCATATTGTAGTTGTTAATGAGCCTTCCTCCATTCCTGATGTCATGTTTTTCATCATATAATCCAGCTTCTCTGATTATGCATTACCTAATATTATTATTAACTATTGAACAAATGAATACATGCAATCAAGAGAATTCAGAGCCTGATACTCCTTATCTTAACTGAAATGGAATTCCCCCTCAGGGCCATTTGAATACCTAATATTCCTCCATGTAGAAGGAATGAGATCATTGCCCTTTGTTAAGGCATCTCTTGGAGTCTCGTGTGGCACTGTGGGTTAATGCCTTAATGCGCTGAACTGCAAAGTTGCTTAGAACCACTGTTCAAGCTCACCAGCTGCTTCACGGAAACCCTATATAGTGTTGCTATGGGTTGGAATTGACTTGATGGTACTTAACCACAACAACATGGCATCTCTGGTGTTACGGTGTAGTAAATTGTTTAACATAAACACTGGACCACAAGTTTGATTCGAACTGCAAGGTACTGCTTATGAGTCAGGCTGCTAATCTCACAGTCAGCAGTTTAAAACTTCCAGCAGTTCTGGGGGAGGTAGATGAGGTTTTCTGATCCTGTAAGGATTTACAGGCTTGGAAACCCTATAGAGGGTCTCTATGAGTCGGAACCAACTCCAAGGCAAAAGCACCATGACTTGGAAATAATTTTACAGCACTTCACAACAACAACAATAACCTATAGCTGAGGGAGCACGATGGCTCTAGAGAATAAAACATCAATTGTGAATGATGACTTCAGCCTATTGGCCACTCCAGGGGGAAAAGATGAGGCTTTCTGCTCCCTCAAAAATTTATGGACTCAGAAACCCTATGCAGGCTCATTATGAATTGGAACTGACTTGACAACACTTAGCAAGAATAACAAAAATCCATAGTTGGGGGTCCTGATATGGCACTGTAGGATATGCATGGGACAGCTAACCACAAGGCTAGGGATTCAAATCCAACTGCAGCAACTCAGAAACCCTCCACAGTACCATTATTACCAAGAACCAATTCAACAACCACGACCTATGGTTGAGAACTCTGCTGTGGTTCTCAACAATCTCAGAAACATTCAAAATAGACTTAACCTTTGCCTCCTCGAAACAAGTTTTGTGCTGATCCTTGTAAAATATTAACGCAGGTGTCCAGTTCAGTGCTCAGCATTTAAAAGACGTTTCCTCATGTCTTAGGACAGTATCTTTTTATATAGGCATTTATAGATATACAGATGCTGAAGTGTGAAAGTTCAGTCCTTTTCTATCTCTTCCCACAAAATAAGCAAGTAAGTGAACTGGAATTGGAAATAGAGTCAAAAAGTATCAAAATAACTAACAGTGGACTGACCAATCAAAATAGTAGCTGATGTAACAGAACTATGGAAGCTCCTTCAGATAGCAGTGTTAAACTCTGGGGAGTTCTACGAGAAGGACTCTAAGTGAGATGTCAAGGTGGATAGGAAGTGGGAAGAGGCTTTAGGAGCAAAGTGCAATGTCTATTTTCAACTGGTATAGACATATTTCAGTGATTGGCACACATGACCATCTTGGGCATACTGCACAATATCGATCTACATTTAGTAAAAAAAAAACTGATATATCAAGTCATGATTTATTGCTGTTTGACCCATTTGTGGATAGCTGCAAAGTTAGTCTTATGGAGAATAAACATACTCATATTCGTGTATAAGGAGTCCTAGTGTGGCACTGTGAGTTAATGTGCTGGTCTGCAAAATCAGTTTGAATCACAAGGTCAGTTGTTCAAGCTCACCAGTTGCTCCTAAGAAACTCTACACAGGGTCACTATGGGTTGGAACTAACTAAATGACACTTAACACCTGTATAAACACTCACAATAAGGGTGAGGGTGTTAAATTACTACAAAGAAAGTTAAGTCAAATATCAGTTAAGTCATGACTTGATTTGTCAGATAGTTTTCCTACATCTAGAATGATCTATTAGTATGTGTTATAGTAAATATAGCTCCTTTATTTTGTAACTCCCATCAGATCAAAGGGTGGGACTGTGCAAATAGGGTGTATAGGAGCTGTCAGGACAAAAGCTGAAAGATTCATGCAGGTGTCCAGTTCATTTCCCAACATCTAAAAGACGTTAAAAGCTCCAAAATGGCCACAGTAATGTCACCCCATGAGAAATGCTTTGTCCCTCCTCCCTCTTTCCTCCTCTAGAACCTCTATCTCTAACCCTGCATACCAGAGCTCTGTGTTCCCATAGACTGATCCCTTATCTACAGAGGACTAACAGGCAGCCGGGCACCTGGCTGCTTTATGGCTCCTTCCCTGAATTACCTCTGCATTATACATTTTGCATGTTGTTGTTGTTAAGTGCCCTTTAGTCAGTTCTGACTCATATTCACCCTGTATAGGGTTTCAAAGGACTGGCTGGTGAGCTTGAACCACAGACCTCATGGTTAAAACTGACTCACTGGTTCAGCACGTTAACCCACAGTGCCACACCAAGACTCTGCCCACATCAGGGCTTTCCAATTTCCTTGAAATATAAGGCTGTGAAAAGAGATTCTCAAGTCCCCTCTGGTGTGGAAACACTTCACTGTCCTGCTGTCAGCTGCCAATATAGACAGCTGTCCTTGTCACTAAGTTTCTCCAGCAAACCATCTCTTTTCTATAATAAATTTATGTCTCTAAGATTGGGTCCTGGCTGTTTTTTTCAGTCTCTTGGCAACTATGTATACAGAAGGCTTTTTCTTTTCTGGGCCTAAACTCCCACAGGACTCTAAAGTGGGGATTGGTTAGTTTTGCTGCCCTGCTAGGTTAAAAAGCAGGTCAATCTCAGCAAGGTCAATTTGAACCACAAGGTCGCTGGTTCAAACTCACCAGCTGCTCTTTGGAAACTTTATACAGGGTCACTATGAGGTAGAACCGACTTGACGGCACTTAACAACAGCAACAACAAATCTCAGAAGCAAGACAGACCATCAAGAAAGAAGAGTCATGATGTGAGTGTGAGATCCCCATTAGGAACTACAGTGGCGGCAGAGGCTACAGCTGAGGTATCAGCAAGGAGAGACAGTGCAGCAGGCTGCCTGGCCCATTAACCGAATAAAGCCGAGTGCTTTCAACAACAAGGCAATCTTACAGAATGTGCTCTTTAGACATTTACTGACAATGCTAAAAGATCTTTGCGACACATTCCTGAGCAGCTGAGAGGATGAAGACAAGAGCATGGCATGCCTGCAGTGTGGCTGAGAAGAGATTTTCTTGATCAGAGAACTGAGATTTTTCTGATCATGAATTGTACCCTGTTCACCTTACTAATAAACCCCGTAAACAGGAGTATTGTCTGTGAGTTTTGTGTGGCCACTGCAATGGAGTATCACACTCCACAGAGAAGTAGAGAGTTATGTGAGAGGGATGGTCGGTATCACAAAAGGATAAAGAATGTTGGAAGGTGGAAGCAAGTATGATCCGTGCCTCAGAAATTGGTCTTGGTCTGATTTAAAGTTTAATTCTCTTTCCACTTCATGAAGCTGGAGACCAAATGTAAACCCCACACCATTTCTGCAGTATGCACTAGATGATCATACTTGCTAAATACTGAAATATATCTATACCCATTGGAAAAAGCCATTGCTCTTAGCTTTCCTAAATCCTCTTCCCACCTCAGACCACCTTGACTTCTTACCTGGAGCTCTTCTCTTAAAAGTTCTGAGTTTTTCCCTTATATCATGTGTAGTCAAGTCAATTCCAACTCATAGTAACCCTGTATAGGGTTCCTGAGGAGTGGCTGGTGAGCATGAACCTCTGACCTTGCAGTTCAAACCTACAATGCAGTCCAGTGTATTAATCCACAGCGCCATACCGGAACTCCTAACACATTTGTATTTTATGGTGTAATTAACTGTTCAAGAGTTTGTTGTTTCTAGCACGATATGGACTGTATCACCAATCTGAAATGGCCCACTTTTCAGAAACAGTAACATTGCTTTCAAATTTTGATATTTTTAATGCATATTCACATTATTCAATTCATATACCATTATTGAGAGGTAGATAGTGTAGGAATTCAATAATTTATAAATGATTTTCAGTGAATTCCCTCGGTTGTAATACTATAACTCAGGAAATGAGAGCAGGTATAAATCTTATCTCCACTGTGAAAATAAGGAAATTGAGAACTAGGAAGATACAATGACTTGATAGATCTAAAATGAAATTAAATACCCTTGAATTAAAAAAAAAAAATGCATAGAAATGTGTTTGAATATAGAATTAAAATTAAAAACCATTCACACATTGAATTAAAAAGGGCTAGGGATTCTCATTTCAATTTTAATGGTAAGAAGTCTTAGAATCACAGTTTCTTAATGTCAATAAAGCACACAAATGATGGAATCAAATTCTCATCCTAAAAACTTTTATTTCTGAGGACCATGTCCCATGAAATTATAGATAATTAGATTTTGACTTTGGATTCACTAATTAAAATGTGTCTATTTAATTAAACCTGAAACTAAAATCCACACAGTAATTCAGACTTTAAAGAGAACAATGGCAAGGTTTTCAAATGAGAAACTGAGAACAGAGGTAGAAATAAAACTAATCTAGGCAAAAATATCTACAAAATACTATTATCTTATTTATAAGAATTACTGTAGACTTTTAGTACATCTAATTATATTTTCTAATACTAATATTTTTTCATAATATTGTTAAGTTACAACATTTCACACAAACTGATAAAATATAAACAAATAGTTCCTGTCATCCTAAAACATTGTATCTTTAATTTATAAAACCCTGAGCCAAGTGCTCTGAAGATAAACACACCTAAGTCTCAAATCTTAAGGAGTAATTTGCTTAATGTTGTTGTTGTTAAGTGCCCTCAAGTCAATTCCAACCCATAGCAACCCTGTATAGGGTTTCCGAGTAACAGTTGGTGAGGGTGAACTGCCGACCTTGCAATTCAAATGGCTTTGAAGTCTGGCGCATTAACCCACAGTGCCACATCAGGACTCCAATTTACTTAATAGCACATGTATATAAAATCTGAGATTTTATACAAAATATTAAATGCTACTATAAGGGGGGAAATAATATAAATGAGTCAAAGATAATAAAATTCCAAGAATTTAATGATGCCTTCTGGTTGATACATCATAGCAAGTTTCCTGGAGAAGTCTTTATTTTGATGAATAGAAGATCAAATTACTTACCTAAGGAAACTCAACAAGCAGGTGTTTAAAATTAGGTGTACTTCTGGTTCCAGAAATATGTAGTAAACATATTTTTTCCTATTTGTTCCACTAAGTACAACTATAAGGATTCCTAAAGAAGCATTTGCTAAACTACATGTCTGCAAAACTTAGATCAGAGATTTGACCCACTAGTCACTCCGTAGGAAGAATAAACCTCATGATCTCTTGGGAAGATTACATCATTGGAAACCCTAAGGGTCAGTTCTACTCTGTCCTGTACGGTCACTATGAGTCAGAATTGACCGCAATAACAACTATAAACCATGGACATTGTGTGTTAACAAAATATAGGAAGACTCCGAAAGGTACATAGAAGACAGACTGGATAGTGAATCTAGGAGTCAAGGAACTACATGGCCAAGAGTTCCCCGGGTTTTCTTATTTTCTCATACATCTTAAATTTAGAAACTGAAGAAGCATAAACCCCAAAACTCCAAGGATACAGACAAAACATAAACTCCAAAAGCAAAACAAAAAAGCCGGATTCATCATGTGAAAGGATATGAAAGCAGGCAAACACTAAAACATCCAATGTCCCTGCATGGTAAAAACTCTGCAAAAACTAAAAGTTGAGGTGAGTTTTTTCAACTTGATAATCAATACAAAAAAACAAAAAAACAACCTACACTTAACATAAAAATTGGAGTCCTAGTGTGGCTCTGAGGGTTAATAGGTCAGACTGCAAAGTCCTTTGAACTGCAAGATCTGTGGCTCAAACTCACCAGTGGCTCCTTGGAAACCTAATACAGGTTCAAATTGGGTCAGAATTGACTCGACGGCACTTAACAACAACAATATAAAAATTAATAGTGAAAAGACTAGATGCTTTCATCCAAAGAATAGAAAAAAAATGCAAGAATACCTGCTCTCACCACTCTTATTTAACGTAATGTTGAGTGTCAGATGTCTCAGCCAAGTAAATAAAGCCAGAAAACGAAGGCAAATAGCATATGGATCAGAAAGAAAACTGTCCCTTCCCTATTTTCAAATAACAAAACAGGCTGCATAGGATAACCCAAGGATTTTAGAAATAAGTGAATTCAGTTACGTTGGAGGATGCAAGATAGGCTTACAAGAATTAAGTATATTTCTATATGCTAACTGTAAATACTTTGACTCTGAAACTAAAAATGATACCATTTAAAATTATTTAAAAAATTAAAAAAGAGAGAAATAATTTGTTGTTGTTGTTGTCAGGTGCCATCGAGTCGGAACCGACTCATAGCGACTCCATGCACAGCAGAACGAAACAATGTTCGATCCTGGGCCAACCTCACCACCGCTGCCACCCCCGAGTCCATCAATGATGCCACCTGGCCGATCCATCTCGTTGGAGGTCTTCCTCTTTTTCTCTGACCCTCCACCCTACCCAGCATGACATCCTTCTCCAACGATTGTTTCCTTCGGACTACATGTCCAAAGTAGGAGAGACGAAGCTTAGCCATCCTGGCCTCCAAGGAGCACTCTGGCTGCACTTCTTCCAAAACAGATCTATTGGTTCTTTTGGCAGTCCATGGCACCCTCAGTACTCTCCTCCAACACCACAACTCAAAGGCATCAATTCTTCTACGATCCTCCTTATTCACTGTCCAGCTTTCGCATCCATATGAGGCTATTGAAAACACAATGGCCTGGGTCAGGCGCACCCTAGTCCTCAAGCTGACATCTCTACTCTTCAACACTTTAAAAAGTTCCTGTGCAGCAGATTTGCCCAGTGCAATACGTCGTCTGAAATAATATTATATCTCAAATCAACAAAACATGTCCAGAACCATTCTAGTTAAACCTTTGCTGAATATTTGCATTTCTACCCCAGATATACCGAATCAGAATCTATATATTAACAAGATGTCCAGGTGATTATTTTTCAAAGCCTTTGGCTTAATACTGCAAAATGCTTCTGAAAGATATAAAATAACATCTAAATAAACCAATTTACTTTTTAATGGATTGGAAGACAATATAATAAAATGTCAATTCCCACAAATTGATTTAAAACTTTGAAGCAATTTCTATCAAAATCCCAGAATGGTCCTTTTTATACATATAAAAATGGCTATGGAAAGACATCAGAACTAGAATAGCTAAGACAATTTTAAACAAAAGAAAGAGGAACCAGGCTACTCCAAATATACCTAATGTTAAAAAATGTGTGGTATTAGTGAAGGAATAGACACAAAGACCAATGCAACAGTATAGGCAACAGAGAAATAGGCCTTCACAAATTTCCCAGCTAATTTCTGGAAAAAAAATTTCACTGTTGGAAAGACAGTCTTTTCAATAAATGGTGCAAACGGAATTGTACAAGGATTGTTGTTGATAGGTACCATCGAGTCCGAACTGACTCATAGCGACCTTATGCACAGCAGAACAAAACACTGCCCGATCCTGGGCCAACCTCACTACTGTTGCCACACTTGAGTCCATAGATGCTGCCACTTGGGCAATCCATCTCGTTGGAGTTTTGCTTTTTTCCTCTGACCCTCCATCTTACATAACATGATATCCTTTGTGCAGTGACTGGTCCCTTCTGAAAATATGTCCGAAGTACGAAAAATGAAGTTTGGCCATCCTGGCCTCTAAGGAACACTCTCGTCACACTTCTTCAACACAGATCTTTTGGTTCTTTTGGCAGCGCACAGCACTTTCAATATTCTACTCCAACACCATAACTTGAAAGCATTAATTCTTCTATAGTCTTCCTTATTCACTGTCTAGGTTTCGCATGCATATGAGGTTATTGAAAATACCATGGCTTGGGTCAGGTGCACCTTAGTCCTCAAGCTGACATCTTTGCTTTTCAACACTTTAAAAAGGTCTTGTGCAGCAGATTTGCCTAATGAAATATGTCATTTGATTTCTTGACTGAAGCTTCCATGAGTGTTGATAGTTGATTCCAGAAGAATGAGTCCCTGACAACTTCACTCTTTTCACTGTTGCTAAGGATGTTGTTTATTGATCTAAAGGTGAGATTCTTGTTTTCTTTACATTAAGATGCAATCCATACTGAAGGCTGAGGTCTTTGATCTTCACAAGAAATTATTTTAAGTCCTCTTGATATTCAGCAAGCAAGGTCGTATCATCTGCATACCTCAGGTTGTTAAGGAGTCTTCCTCCAATCCTGATGCCACATTTTTCTTCATAAAAGACAGTTTATCGGATTATTTGCTCAACATACAAGTTGAATAAGTATGGTGAAGGAATTCAACACTGTCACACACCTTTCTTAATTTTAAACTATTCAGTGTTCCCATGTTCTGTTTCAACAACTGCCTCTTGGTCCATTTACAGATTCCTCATGAGCACAATTAATGTTCTGGAATACTCATACTTCACAATATTGTCCATAGCTTGTCATGGTCCACACAATCAAAAGCCTTTGCTTAGTCAATAAAGCACAAGTAAACATTTTTGTGATAGTCTGTGCTTTCAGCCAAGATCCATTGGACATTAGTAATGATATACCTCGTTCCACATCTTCTTCTGTATCCGGCTTGAACCTCTGGAAATTCTCTGTAAATGTATGGTTGCAGCTGTTTCTGTATTACCTTTAGTAAAAGTTTGCTCGCAGGGAATATCAACGATATTGTTGGATGATTTCTGCATTCCGTTAGGTCATCTCTCGTTTGAATGGGCACAAATATGGATCTCTTAGAAATAAGCGGCCAGATAGTTTTCTTCCAAATTTCTTGGCAGAGATGAGTGAGTGCCTCCTGTGCCGCCTCACTTTCTTGAAAAATTTCAATTTTTATTCCATCAATTCCTGGTGCCTTGTTCTTTGCCAATTCCTTCAGTACACCTTGGACTTCCTCCTTCAGTATCATTGGCTCTTTATCATATGCTACCTCTTGAAACCGTTGAACATCAGCCATTTCTTTTTGATACAGGGACTCTGTGTATTCCTTCCATCTTCTTTTGATGCTTTCTGCTTCATTAAATAATTTACCCAGAGATTCCTTCAATAATGAAATTCGAGGCTTGAATTTTTTCTTCAGTTCTCCCAGCTTGAAAAATGCTTTGAGTGTATTCTTCCCTTTTATCACTCCAGATCTTTGCACATTTTGTTGTAATATTTGACTTTGTCTTCTTGAGCTGACTTTTGAAATTTTCTGTTCAGCTCTTATACGTCCTCACTTCTTCCATTTGCTTTAACATCTCTATGCTGGAGAGCAAATTTCAGCGTCTCTTCTGACATCCATTTTGATCTTTTCCTTCTTTCTTTTCTTCTTAATGACTTTTTGCTTTTTTCATGTATGATATTCTTGATCTCATCCCACAAGTCTTCTAGTCTTATGTCTTTAGTGTTCAATGTATGAAATCTGTTTTTCAGATAATGTCTAAATTCAGGTGGGATATATTCAAGGTCATATTTTGGCTCCTGTCGACATGTTTTCTTTTTCTTAAGCTTTATTGTGAATTTGCATATGAGTATTTGATGGTCTATTCCACAGTCTGCCACTGGCCTTGTTTTTACTGATGATATGGAGCTTTCCCATCATCTCTTTCCGCAGATGTAGTCAATTTGATTTCTGTGTATTCCATTTGGTGAGGTTCTTGTGCATAATCATCTCTTTTGCTGCCTAAAGAAGGTATTTGAAATGAACAAATCATTGATTTTGCAGAAATCTATCATGCAATCCCCAGCATCATTTCTATCACCAAGGCCATATTTTCCAACTACTGATCCTTCCTCTTTGTTCCCAACCTTTGCATTCCAATCACCAGTAATGATCAATACATCTTGATTTCATGTTTGATCACTTTCTGATTGAAGAAGTTGGTAGAATTCTTCTATTTCATCCTTACTAGCTTTAGTGGTTGGTTTGTAAATTTGAATAGTAGTTATATTAACTGGTCTTCCCTGCAGGTGCATGGATATTATCCTATCACAGACAATGTTGTACCTCATGACTGATCTGGATATGTTCTTTTTGACAATGAATGCAACATCATTCCTCTTCAATTTGTTATTCCCGGCATAGTAAACCATGTTGTTGTCAGATTCAAAATGGCCAATTGCAGTCCATTTCAGCTCATTAATGCCTAATATATCGATGTTTATGTGCTCCATTACTTTTTTGACAATTTCCTATTTTCCTAGATTCATGCTTCATACATTCAATGTTTTGATTATTAATGGATGTTTATAGCTGTTTCTCTTCATTTTGATTTGTGCCCCATCAGCAAATGAAGGTCCTGCAGTCTTGACTCTCACAGTCTTTACTCCATTCACATCATCACAGTCAAATCTACCTTGAGGAGCCAGTTCTTCCCCAGTTGCATTTTGAGTGCCTTCCAAGCTGAGGGGCTCATTTTCCAGCACTCTATCTGACAGTGTTTCTCTGCTATTCATAAGGTTTTCAGTGATTAAATATTCAATACAAATTAAAGCACAATGAGATATCACTATACAGAATGGCTAAAGTAAAATAAAAATTTGACACCACAAAATTTTGATAAGGTTGTAAAAAACTTTGTTTTATACATTGCTAGTGTGAGGATAAAATGATACAGTCATTCTGGAAACCCGTTTGTCAGTATTTTTGAGAACTAAGCATACAACTACCATGCAACCTCACATATGCACTTCTTGGCATACATTCCAAAGTAATGAAGGTTTATATTCACTGAAAAACCTGTCACAAATGTTCACAGCAGCTGTATTTGTAATAGTTCAAAACTAGAAACAACATAGATATCCTTCACCAGATGAATGGTTAAACAAACTGTGGTGCATCCAACTATTCAGCAATTTAAAAATAAAAAAAGAACAGATGGATTCAAGCATCCATTTGGATGATACTCCAGAGAATTATGCTGAGTGGAAAAAATCCAAATCCCCCAAATTTATATACTTTATTATTATATTGAGCCCTGGTGTGGCACTGTAAGATAAGCACTAGACTAGTAATTATAAGGTCGGTAGTTCAAACCCACCTGCTGTTCTTGGAAACCCTGTACAGGGTTGCTATGAGTCAGACTGATTTGAAGACACACAACACAAATGACCATATTTTAATGCAAACAATGCATATGCTATACATTGTTATACATCTTGTAATCCCGCATATCATTTTCATATGTGCCTATACCATTTTTCTTTCCTATTTGACGGCTTCAATTTCATTTTATTTTTCATTTTTCTGTTCAAGTGATTTAATGCTGAGTGTTAGCTTGTTGCCTGTTGACACTGAGGTTTGCTTCTCAGCAGCAGATCATCATCAATCTATACTCAAGTTTGAAGCAGCCACTTTCCTGGTAGGATTATTTTCACTGCTCCTCAAACTACTTTCTTCAATGCAGGAAGAAATCCATTTTTCTGCTCAGGAAATAGTCCTCCCAAGGTGGCTGGACCCAGTCCAAGAGGTATGCGAGTCAGTGTACTTTGTGCCTGTGAGGCGAAGGCCTGTTTACTGCAACTGCCCACTTTCTGTCCAGCTGGCCAGCCACTGTGTTTGGTTCATTTGAAACTCCTCACCACAGGGTGGGTATGAGAGCAAAAGGCCCAAAGGGGCTATGTGTATCTTTATGAGATGAAAATGGTCAGTCTGTTCAGGGAACCCATGGCCAAAGTAGTGTATGCCAACACCCACACTGGCCTGCTGTCTAGCTTCATGAAGGATCAGTACCACAGGATTTAGGCTAGCATGGGAAAAAGCCTTCACACACGACAGAACTAGCCCATGCTCAGGCTATGACAGCCTAGGGTACAGCACTCTGCCCATCTCCCCATGGCATTCCTGGGCAAAGACTGTTTATAAGGAACTCCACAACTGTCAAGATAAGCAGCAAATTGTCCTTCAGCAAACATATAGTCTTAATTGTTTATTATAGGGATGCTACCAAGTTCAATTCATAGCTTCTTGACTATGGTTTATACCTTTATTATACAAATATGACCAAAAGTAGCACTTTTGAAATACTGAATAAAGGTGAGTGAGACTGAATTCGCTTCTTCAAATGTCATGATGTATATATGGTGCATTCATGAGAACCCAATGCCAGATCTTCTTTTTAACCTAAATTCATTATCTCTTCCCATTCTATGTGCATGTACATTATTTACATGGGCTTGTATTTGCATACAAACATGATAAATGGCTTTCTTCAAATGACAACATTTTAGACATAGAAAATAGAAAAAATACCTACTAGGTGTTAAGGATGAGATACATGAGTGAGGGAAATAGGGCTCTAAAAGGGATCCTTGTGGTAATGGAAATGTTCTGGATCTTGTGTTATTAATAGCAATATCCTGATTATGGTATTTTACTATCATTTTGTAAGTTATTACTATTAGGAGAAATTAGTTATATGATTTCCCTATTATTTCTGCATTTGAATCCACATTATATATATTAAAAACCCATTTGATTAAAAAAAAACAAGGCCATAAAGTATATACCTCAAAACAAATAATAAAATTAGATATGATTCAAAATTAAGATACCAGATTTTTTTTTTAAATGACAGGTTTTAAATTTTATTTTTGGAACCAGAAAAAAGATTTGAAGATTCAAGTATCTTTGAGTTATTCATTTTTAGTGTCATTATATGCTAGGCATGGTTTTATGTGTTTGAAGTAGAACCATGAACAAGGCATCATAAAGAAATTGCAATGAAGTCTGTGAGAGCCAGACCTCAAAGAGACTCATTGTCTTACCATCTCTTATACATTTTCTGCCATTGATAGACAGGGTACAGGTTACTACCTTCTATCACTCTCATTAATGAAGAAAATTTGAGTTTTCCTTTCTGATAGGTTTCTGCCTTATATAGCTCCTGGATTTTAGCAGGTTTCACCATACTTTTAACTTGGGGAGAGAAATTACAAAGTCTTTATGAAATTAACAAGCTGTTTTTAAATGATACTTAATACAGATGTAAAGAGATATTGTGATAGTAATGGGTAAGATCAGGCAAAGACGCCACTATATAGGTTATCACCTTATGTCTCTCTCTAAAAACACAAACAAATGAGCCATATGAAAACTTGGAAAAGAATGCTTCAAGAGAGAAAAAAATGCAGCATAAAGATGTTAGTATGAAAATTTTTCTTAAATTTGAGGATTAGAATGCAAATGCAGTAGAGTGAGTGAAGAAGAAATTGAAAAGAGATAAAGTCTAAGATACAAGGCAGAACATATCATGTATCAAGATAATCATCCTTATTCATGAAGACCACCACTCATCTGTCAGTCTGTTGTACTGTGGTGGCTAGCAAGTTTCTGTGAATCTGGAAGCTATGCTATAGGTATTTTAAATTTCAGCAGGGTCACCCACAGTGGCCAGGTTTCAGATGAGCTTCTAGATGAAGATGGACTAGGAAGGGGAGATGAACTACTTCTGAATATTTAGTCATTGAAAACCTTATGCATAGCAGAGAAACACTGCCAGATATAGTGCCAGAAAATGAGTCTCTCAGGTTGGAAGGCACTCAAAATGTAACAGAGGAAGAGCTAACTCCTCAAAGTAGAGTTGACCATGATTATGTGAATGAGTAAAGCCCATGGGAGTAAAGCCCTCGGAACCTTCGTTTGCTGATGGGACACAACTCAAAATGAAGAGAAACAGCAGTAAACATCCATTAATAATCAGAATATGGAATGTATGAAGTATGAATTTAGGAAAATTGGAAATTGTCAAAAAGGAAATGGAAAGCAGAAATATTGATAACATAGGCAGGCATTAGTGAGCTGAAATGGATTGGATTTGGCTATTTTGAATCTGACAAACACATGGTTTATTATGCCAGGAATGACAAATTGAAAAGGAATGGC
>NW_006408714.1:2977681-2978355 GCF_000296735.1 Chrysochloris asiatica
AAGTTGCTATGAATCATTATTGACTCAATGGCACCTAACAATGACAACAATAATTCACAAATAAAGTGAGGTTTCGGTGGCACAGTGTGTTAAGCGATAAACTATTGACCGAACAGTCTGCAGTTCAAATCTACCAGATACTCTAGGGGAGAACAATGACACTGTCTGTTTCCATAAAAATCTACAGCCTTGAAACACTAAGGAACAGTTCTACTCTGTCCTATAAAGAGTCTCAATGAGTTTTAATCAAATTGATGAGTTGGGTTTTGATTAGAATACAATAGATATTCCCTTATGGAAAGAAGACATTTTGGGAACAATTTCCAAAGAATGAGAAAACAAAATATAAAGCAAATATTTGCTAAATAACTGACTGAATCATAATTAAAATATTTTTGGAATAATTGTCTTGTGTAATATTTTAAGACCATCTTCTTTGTTGTATTTCTGTGTAAAATGACAAAAAACCAAATCACTTCATCATTTTCTCCCTTTTTCATGAAGTCTTGAAGTAAAAAATACTCATTGTCCACAATCACATTACATTGCATTCATCTTTCAATGCTGTCTATATTCAGCTAAATCTAGACCTTTGGTGCTTGTTACCCACATAAATTTCGAGCACAGCTTGCCTAGGTCCAATTTCTTCCAAGAAGATTTTCAACTGGAACTTA
>NW_006408714.1:2980030-2981131 GCF_000296735.1 Chrysochloris asiatica
TTCTCCTGCCTATGGTTCTAAAATAGACATACAGGTGTGATAGAAATAATATATTGGTAGTTATGATTATAGAGAGCTAGTGAGCCTTACTTCAATCTATACTTGATTGAATTTGCTGAAAGAAAAGTTAGAATTTGTTCAGAAGGAAATAGTCTTTTTGCTATTTTGCTAAAATGGAGTCTCAGAAAAAAAAAAAAAAAGCTTATTTCAATCAAGCTACAGGCCTTGGAGGCATAAAGGCCAGAAAATTCTGTGCCCATCAGAGAAAACCCCATTCTAGGACTGAAAGTTAAATGGAACCAGTGAACCTTATAATCGCTGAAATTTTCTTGTGAATGGAATTGGGGGAAATGCAACAATGAAGACATGGGTTGAGGTTGGACATGTTCTATTGGAACTCATTGACCTTGAGCTGAGAGAAGAGGGAAGGCTGGCTCATCTGAAGTTTAAGGAGTTGTGTGAATTCCAGAGCCCAGGGGTATTGACCTATCCCCTGGAGGCCAGGGCAGAAAGTGAATGGGTCAGCTGGGCTGACATGCAGTGAGGTGTACGTGACCTCCCAAACTTGTAGCTCATACCCATTTGATGTACCTTGGATGGGTATTGCTGAATTGTGAACAGAACCTAACTAGATGAAGATAAAGTTGTTTGATACTATGAGCAAGTGTCAATTGCTACAGATTGATGAACTGGACTTTTGTTTGTGGATGCAATTGCTCAAAATTCCAACCAGAATGAAAGATTCTTCAGATCAAGGAACTTTCTTGTCTTCTCAGTGTACTGGTTTGATTGGGACAGGCAATTTAGACATTGTTGTTGTTGTTGTTGTTGTGAAGTGCCATAGAGTTGGTTCCAACTTATAAACAACCCTGTATAGATTTCCAAGGAGTGACTGATAGATTTGAACTGACAACCTTGTGGTTCAAATTGAACTTGCAGTTCAGTGCACTACCCTGCAGTACTATTGGGTATCAAAAACAGAGGCTGTAAAGGCATTAAGTGGCTGGTTTACAAGCTTTCATGGGTGTGCTTAGCTTCAAAATGAGGGGTTATGGTAGAATCCCCACTGACTTATTTTCTTCTTTCTTGATGAGTCTGGTG
>NW_006408714.1:2983531-2997413 GCF_000296735.1 Chrysochloris asiatica
TAACAACCCATCTCTCCACATAAGTGGGAAACCATGTAAAGAGTTCATTTTCCCTTTCTCTCTCTCTCTAACCCTTTATCAACCAAATGTTCACCCTATCTATCAATCAGTAGCTACATTTAATTAGCTTTGAATTCACTTTTCTATCCCTGTAATAGTCCCTTATTTCAGCTTTCATCATTTACGCTTTAGAATCTAATCATTTTCTGTGCATTGGTCTCTCTTGATCACATTTTCTACTATATGATATTTGAAAACACATAAATCCTGGCTTGTTTCTTTATAAAATTATACAACATATGGTTCAAAGTCTAAATGTCTTGGGATAATATACATGGTCTGACTCATGCCTACTTTTGTCTTTCTTTTTTCCTATGATTATTATAATATCTCAGTCACCCAAAATTATTCACCACTTTCTATCTTCTTTGAGAGTCCCTGAATATAATTAACAGCACATCTCAGCACATCTTTCTTTCTCATTTGTAAAATGGTAATAAGTCTGGGAGCTCTCAACTTGAGATGTTGAGAAGAGTAAAAGAGCCAATTTATGTATTGTTGTTATTAAGTGCCAGTGAGTTGATTCTGACCTTTAGCAACCCTGTATAGGTTTTAAAAGAAGCAGCTGGTGAGCTTGAACCACCAACCTTGCAGTTCAAACGATTTTGCAGTCATGGTATACACTGAGTCCTCAATAAATGTCATCTATGATGAGGATGATGATGAATATCTCCATACTCTTGTAAAGGCCATTATTTCTCTAATAACACCCTTTCTTCCCACCAAGTTTCACTTAATCTAACAAACTTTGCCTGAGCTCGCATTCATCCTTTACAACAGGCATCAGATTGCGATATGAATGTTTATATTTCTGCATATATATATACACACACACACACACACACACACACACACACACATATATATATAATAAAACAAATCTGTATTATGACATAATGTGAGTACAATAGTACCTACCTGATTGGGTTTATTTGTAAGTTTAAATTAGTTAGAAGTTCAATTTCCTTTGAACTGTGAAAAATTGAATTTTAATACTATTTCTCTCCTGAATTTTGAGTTCTTGCACTCACAATATCAAGCACAATCTTTTTCTTCTTTTTTTGAACTTTTTTTGTGGTTTGTATGAAAGTCTACACAGCAAATTTGTTTCCCATTCAACAATTGACACACATTTTGTTTGGTAACACTACTTGCACTCTCTCAATGGAACATCATCTTTCCACTTATACCACGAGCTCCCCATTTCCATTCATTCTTCCTTCATGTCCCTTCTTGTCTTCTGCACTTTGTTTCTAGACAAATGCTGTCCTTTTGACCTCACATAGTTGACTATTCTGTGTGATATGTTACTTACAGGTGTCGTTTCTTCACTTTATAGGTACAAACACCACTTTGTAGAGTCCTGGTGTTGCACTATAGCATAAAGAACTGAACCGCAAAGTCATTTTGAACTGCAAGGCTCACAATTCAAACCCACCAGTCACTCACTGGAAACCCTATACAGGGTTGCTATGAATCTGAACAGACTTGACAGCACTAAACAACAATTACATATCACTTTGTAGTGGCACCTGGGCACTATGTAGTTCTTCCGGTCTCAGGCTAGAACAGGCTATGGTTCCCATAGTCCATTAATCCTTTGGATTACTTGTTTTCTTGAGTGTTAGATATAGAGAGACCTTCTGGCGTGGCGCTGTAGTAGCAGCACTGGACTGTGAACCACAAAGTCAGTAGTTCAAATCCATCAGCTGCTCCTTGGAAACCTTATATAGGGTCACTATGAGTCAGAAGTTACTCAATGGCACTTAACAAATATAGAGAGACCAAGAGCTGCATCTTATATGACTGCTTACAAACTTGTAAGATTCCAATAGCTATTCACCAAAGTAGGATGTAGAACATTTTCTTTGTGGACTATTCTATGTCAACTGAACTAGATGTTCCCAAATACTATGTTACAAGCCCTCAAGCCCAGTGCCTTAATATCTCATATTGTCTCAAAACTAAGGAGTTTTCACTAGTTTTCCCCCTGTATTCTCTACTATGCACATGGCACCATATACAAATGCATCCGTAGAAATAGCCTCTGGTTGTTGCTGTTGTTAAATGCTGTCAAATCAGTTCCAACTCATAGTGACCCTGTATAGCATTTTTGAGGAGCAAGTGGTTTAAACTACTGACCTCGTGGTTCCCAGTCCAGTGCTGATACTATAGTGCTAGACCAGGAGTCCTCTGAGAAACCTATATGTATCTTTGATTGTTCTCTCATATCTGTTTAGTTTGTATATCTACTTATGTATCTACTTTTAAATTATTGTTTTTTTTATTACTGTTAGAGAATTGTCATGTAATACCATTTACCATTGTTGTCTTTTACTCTTGTGTATTTCCCAGTGTCATGTTTTGTCTTGGTCACGTTGTACTGATTGTCACATTTCCCTTAGCCCAATTTACTGATTTCCCCCCCTCTCTTTTCCATCTCTGAGGAAAAAAATCAAAACATGCTTATTTCTGTGCATAAAACTTTTCTTGACTTTTTATAATAATGGTTTCATATAATACTTGTTCTTTTGAGCTAAATAATACAAGTTTGACAAGTATTAAGGGGTTGACATACATAGTAAGATTGAATGATTCAAATATTTATATTTCACAAGATTTAGCAAGAAAAGACAAATAAAAACTTTATTTAATATAACATAAAACGTTAAATAAAAGAAGGGATATTGTAAAAATTCAAGACCATAAAATATAACATCATATAGGTTGTTGTTGTTGAGTGCTGTCTAGTTGAGTCTGACTCATAGCAATTCTGGATAGGGTTTCTGAGGAGCAACTGCTGGGTTTGAATTGCTGGCCTTGTACTATTCTAAGCTTATTTACAGAGCCACAGCAGGGGAAAAGAAATTGTTCAATCTAAATTACAATAATATCATCAAAATTTGTTCTTTATACTATGTGCTATTTGAGCTATTCAAAATCCTCAATTTTTAAAAGCTAAAATAATGGAAGAGAGGTTTAACTCTTAACTAATTGTAACCAACACATAGAACCTCAGCAGAATACATTTCTTGGGGTCAGATGCTTATAAGTATCCTCTTTGTGCCAACATAAACAAAGGTCTCCTTGTAAGGCGAGGATGGTTATATTCATTGATTCTTTTAGTCAACAAATACTGATCGAACCACAGCTTTCTAATTTACAGTAACACAACAAGTCCAAAAGGGATTTAAAATTTAAAAATTTCCTTGATTTTTTATTGTCATCATATTTGTTTCTTAAATTGACATCCTTAAGTATAAGAGATAAAATATACTGACAAGGTAACATTCAGATTAATATGGTGTGATTTTTATAAGAAATTTAATAACTGTAACTATGCACAAATATACATGCTCCTTACACAAAATGAGCTTTAAGTCTGTTGGAGAGGCAAACATTGAACAGATAATCTTAATATTAATATGAGAGGTCTTTAAAAAGTTCATGAGAAAATGGAATTAAAAAATAATGGAATTTTCCCATGAACTTTTTGAAGTCCCCTCATACTGATTTACAAATTGCGATAATGATTCAAAGAAAACTTACAAAATAATATGAGATAATACAAAAGTGCAATCTAATTTAGATCTATGCAGCTGAAAAGGCTTCCCTGGGAAATTATTATTTAATTTGATATCTCCAGGTCAAACAATGAAGACAGGGATAGAAGGATGGCCCAGATTGCAGGAATGTGCAGAGAAACTGAGAAGGATGTTTGTGGCTAAAAGGAGTGAGTAGAAGGAGGAGGTAAAAAGTGAGGCTTCAAAAGGAATTTGTGAGCAGACAATGAAGGACCCCAGAGACCACACAGTGACAACTTTAGCATTTCTCTCAAATGCACTTGCAAATCAACCTGAAGATCTGTTTGTATAGCTCAGTCCCCAACTCTGCACTGAGCCCTTGAGTTTAAGAGATGTGTATTTTTCATTGAGTGGTTATATATCATTCTAGTTAAAAAAAGAAAACGAAAAAGAAAAAAAGATTTGGGAGTCAGGCAGAATTAATTCCAAGACTAATTTCTGCCATCTAGGATCTATGTCATGTTGAACAAATTTCTTAGGTTCCTCATTGTAAAAATGCTGACATAAATTTGCTTACCTCACTGTGTTGGCATGAGGGATAAATGAGGCAGCTTAATACTATGGATTGTCTAGATATTCATTAGTATTGCAAACATCTTCATATATATATCACCTAGCACAGTTTGTTACGAATCAGGCTGCGAACCTTAAGGTCAGCAGTTCGAAACTACCAGGCGCTCCGCGGGAGAAAGATGAGGCTTTCTGCTCCCTTAAAGATTTACACTCTCGGAAACCCTGTACAGGGTCGCTATGGGTCGGAATCGACTCCAAGGCACTTAACAATAACAACAAAGCACAGTTTGTGGTCCATAGCAATTGTTTTGTAAATGATTTTTGAAGTGGGCTGAATTCTACATATAGAAAACAAGAGAAATAGAATACCAAGTTCTTTTTTTTAACTACATAATTACTTAAGAAAAGAATCACTGTATAAGAGCACAATTCTTACCTCCCAAGATATTATTTAAATGTTTATAAAGATACTAAGTAAGCAACTATGTCTTAAAAGCATCAAGGAGATGTGTCAACTTCCTATGTACTATTTTCTAAACTCACAGTCCCATCCATGTTTCTCCCTGGTATACAACCATTTAGTGTCTTCTGTGTTTTATTGTTGTTGTTGTTGTTTAGTGCCGTCGAGTCAGTTCCGACCCATAGCGACCCTGTACAGGATTTCCGAGGCTGTAAATCTTTAAGGGAGCAGAACGCCTCATTTTTCTCCCGCGGATCGGCTGGTAGTTTCGAACTGCTCGCCTTAAGGTTCACAGCCCAATTCGTAACCACTACGCTACCAGAGCTCTGTGTTTTATAATACATTTTAAATATTTTTTATCAAAGTTCTGAAGTTTGACCAGAAAGCTCAACACTCAGTCTGCTAATAATATGTCCAGAAGTTCCTGGAAATGGACTTTGAAGCACTTTAGAGATGGCACTGATAGAGCAAATTCTCAGTGACCATTCACTAACTTTAGGAAAAGAGATGAAGTTTAGAAATAAAGTTTGAGCTTTCCAAGCAGTGTAGACTAATCAATACACCTTTGAGCAATATGTCGCTCTGTGCAGACACACAACATTCATCAGTTCAAGTCACACTTTTCTGTCTTGTAACAACTCAGCTTGAATTTCCCATGTGTCAGCTTCTGAGTAATAAATGACAATGCTGCAAAAGAGAGTTTTTCTGTATTGATGTCCCCTACTAAGTTGGAAGCCCTACTGCTCAAATTGACCACATTGTTCTCAGTGCTAAGGAAGAATGAGTCCCCATGAGGAATTCAGAATATGTGACAGTCAGTCACAGCATTTTAAATAATCTTACAGCCGGTCTGCATTTTTCATTTTATACACAGAACTTTGAGGACATTGTCTTCAAGGACCAGAAGTAAGAGCTGCTTAATAAGTATCTGATTCTCATTAGAGTAAATCACAACAAAATCAAAACAAAAAAGCAATAACCAAAAGAAAACCAGCTATCTTTGAATGCAAAAAGAGAAGCGGATACCCGTCCCTGTGATATGATAGTTTTCCCAGAATTCAACTCCATGTATGCATTTTTCATTTTCCTCACACCAATACAATTCCTTCCTTAGAGACGAATAGGTCATTGTTAAAATAAGAACCCATGGTAGCACAACAGTCTGGCATCCAGTTGCTAACCTGAGTTGGCATTTTGAACACAGCCCAGATCTGACTCTATAGGATAAGCACTGGATTACAATGTCAGTTTGAACTGCAAGGTCAATGGTTCAAATGCCCCAGTCATTCCTTGGAAACCCTACGCAAGGTCTCAGTGAGTTGGAACTGACTGAATTCTACAGGACTTAATAACAACAACATATGCTTTTGAAAACTGAACAATGAAAAAAGACGATTGTAGAAAAACCAATGCATTTGAATTATGGTGTTGGCAAACACTATTTAAATTATCATAGGCTGCAAGAAAAATGAACAAATCTGTTCTTGAGGAAGGGCAGTTAGATTGCTAACAAGAAACAAGCATGATGAAATTTCATCTTTCATACTTTGGACATGTTGTCAGTAAGGTCTAGTCCCTGGTAAGAACAACATGTTTGGTAAAGTGGAAGGTAAAAAAAGGAAAAGGAAGACCCACAGCAAGATAAACTGACCCAGGGGTATCAACTGGATCCTCAAATAACAACAACTGTAAGGATAACACAGGATCAGTAAGTTTTTCATTCTGTTGTATGTCGGGTCGTTAAGAACCAACCAATATGTAAGAACCAACTCACTGACACCTAACCACAACAAGAAGAGCTCCTTTGAAAATGCAATGGGGCAGTTTTAACTGGAATCCATTTAAAGGAACCACAATGCAACAACACTGTTTAAGTGCTATTGTTGTTGTTGTTAAGTGCCATCGAGATGATTCTGACTTAAAGCAATCCTGCATAGTGTTCCCAAGGAGCAGCTGTTGAGATTGAGCTGCTGACCTCGTGGTTCACAGTCCAGTGTTGACCTGACCGTACAATACCACGCCAGGAGTCTGATAATACACATTACTTACCAGAAATCCCGAGGAAACACAGATTTCACTGGCATTCTGAAACAGTACTATGGATGGTAAACTATGAGGAAAGTTGACTGTTTCATGTTAAAGTACTTGTCTTTATCACAGAGCTTTGCTTATGCACTTGCTCCCAATAGTAGTTGTGGCTGTGTGCCACCAAGTCAAATTGCAACTCATAGAGACCCTGTATAGGGTTTCCAAGGCTATAAATCTTTATGGAGCAGAAAGCCTCATCTTTCTCCCCTAGAGAAACTGATAGATTCTAACTGCTGGACTTGCAGTTAGTGGCCCAGCTCATAATCCGTTACGTTATCATTACAGTATCAGAGCTCCTTAGTCCTACAAAGTTTTAATGTTAGATCGTTACTGTAAGAAATAAGAAGGAAAGAGACAAGGAGAGAAACTTGGCTTCAACAGCAGGCAGAATTATTTAGAGTAAACCTGGGGGGCACTCAAAGTCACCAAGAGCCCACTTGTTCCTGATGTTGTTGTTAAGTGCCATCGAGTCAGTTCCAATCCATAGTGACCCTGTATAGGGTTTCTGAGGAGTAGCTGGTGAGCTTGAACTGCCGACCTTGCAGTTCAAATGAGTTTTCAATCTGGTGCTTTAACCCACAGCACCGCACCAAAACTCCTGTCCCTGAAAGACTGATGTATTTAAGGCAGTGTGGTCCTGGGTACAGTTCTGGAGAGCTTCCACTGGGCAGGGTTATGGAGATTTTCCTGAAACTTGAAACTACCATGGGGGTGGGGAAAGGGTCACTTGGTGTAATAAAGACTTAAGCTGTCAGGAGACTGGAAGCTTAAGCAGGACTTGGGGGCATCTTGGGGGATGCCACTTGGAGCCAGCTGCAATGCCATTTTGTTTGATAAGGAGCAGGGTCCTTCAACTACCAACTGTTTTGTGCTTGATTCTTATTTCTAAGCTTCACAGTCCCTTCAATATAAGAGCACATTTATCTCTTCTCTGTATTTCACCCCTTCAGATATTTACTCTGACATATTCCAGTCCCCTGGTGAGTACTGGTTTGGCACGGTAGGATAAGCACTCAAATGCGAACTGCAAGTTCTGCAGTTCAAATCCATTAGCTGCCTCCTGGAAGCCCTACACAGGATCTCTTCGAGTAGAAACCCACTTGACAGCACTTAATAACAACATCCTATTGTAGCTAGTTTCAACCTGTCCCAGCTTGAACTGTCTAGTACTCAATGCTTGGTCTTTCTGGACTTCCCTCTAGGAGTGAAACCAAAAAAGTAAAGAAAAAGGGGTGGTTGGTTTTGGAATATTTATCTATGTCAAACAATAAACTAGCAAGCCAATACTTGAGAAAACTGATAGCTTTGCCTCAGAAAGTTGTCACATATGTGACTCCAAGGAATTCTCCTTAAAGTTCTGCTAAATTTACATAGACTCATTTTACAGAGAATAAAACACTTTCAAGGAACTTAAGGGACTTGTCACATTTAACACAAACTGAAACAAAATTCAAACCATACTTCTGATGGTCTTATTTCATACACTGATGTGAATCTATATATTACTTAGGTACAATATAACACAAATAACCCTCAGTGATATGTGAATATATTTGATCAGAATGTCAAAATTACAACTTTCATAATTTTAGAATTAAAACATAGTTTAAAAAAATGTTAGGAGTGTGGTGGTGATAAAGGATAAACACTGGACTGCAAACTACAGGGTCAATGGTTCAATCCCACCAGCCTCTATGTAGGAAAAAGATGAGGTTTTCTACTCCTGAAAACATTTACAGTTTTAGAAAGCCTATAATATAGGGTTGGTATGAACCAGAACTGATTCCATGACACTTAACAACAGTGACAAAGAAAATGTTATATTTACTATTTAAGTATGTATAGTTATTCAAGAGGAATTCAGAAAGTGAGTGGAAAATAGAATTAAAAAATTAAAATTTTTCTACAAACTTTTTGAAGACCTCTCATCTATGTAGAGCATTAGCAATAGTTATTTGCCCTCAAGTCGATTCTACCTCGTGGTAACATTCTGTGTTTCAGAGTAGGATTGTGCTCCATAGATTAATGGCTATGATCTTTTTAAAAGCAGAATGCCACTTCCAAGCCATTTCCCCATAGTGTCTCTGGGTAAATTCAGGCCACCAACAATTCAGTAAGTGTCCTACCCAGGAAATCCATGCAGAATGTACACCCAAACCAAATGCACTCCCATCAAGTCAATTCCGCCTCATAGTGACCCCAGAGGACAGAGGAGAACTGTTCCTTAGGCTTTCCAAGAATGCAACTATTGGAGCAGACAGTCTCATATCTTTCTTAGGGAGCAGCTGATAGTTTTGAACAGTCAACCTTGCAGTTAGTAGCCCAATACTTAGCTGACAGCACCACTAGGGGGTATATCTTTATCTGAAATTTGTACTAGGTATTACAGTTAAGTTAGAAGCAGAATGGTTCTCACAGATTCCTTGAATCTCTCCCTTCATACATGAGGAAAATGAGTTTCAGAGGGGTTATATGGTTTGTATAATTTATTCAACTAATTAATTGTCATGACTCAGACTTTAGCCATAGTTTTGATAACTCAATTTCTCTTTGCAAAATAGCAGAAATGCCCGTTATTATATTTGAGTCTTAGGATAATAGTACAAACGTTTTTAGGAAGACAGTATCAACATTGTAGACACAGGAGAATAAGCTAAAGGTTGGATTATAATGGCATCTCACTGATTAATTTTAAGGTGACCTGGTTTGTGACAAGAATAGGACTAAAACCTGGACCTACTGTTTTCTTGTCCAACTTTTTCCTCTACTCCATTACACTTCAATTTTTGGGAAAATAAACAAAAAATTTTAAATAGAAGATGTACCTTACTAAAAAAAAAGCCTTATTGGGCATCATGGTTTAAAAGATAAAATCACTATAGTATTGATCACTTTAGTTTTGTTTTATTGGTGTTTTGGTTTTTGATTTACATTTCAGGAAACTCAAGATGTGAATTAATGATTTGCCACCCAGCAGTCACTCTAATTAGCTTAATTAGAGGACTGTGAATTTACTGACATGTTGATTTATGGCCTTCCAAGAAGTTTTGTTGTACAATGCTGCTTCTACCACTCAGACCTGAGACCAGACTTCATTTGAAGAGAATGGAAAATACCATGTCTGAGTGAACTAGCAATCTCTTTAAATCATAGTACCTACTCCCAAGACCCTGCCTGCTCAATGACTATAAGTGAAAGATTAATGACTCTTTCTTGAGGCTGTGGAACAGGCACTGTGACATGTACACAGGAGACGTGATTCGGACCTGTGAACTGAAGAACCTGAGAAAGAAATTCTATCTGAGAGGTAACAGAGTTTTGTGAAAAGGGAAGACCCCACTTTATTAATGCTCATTTTCAGTAGTATATCAGTATGTACATAAAATATAACTATAATCTGTATAAAAGTTAAAGAAAACACAGATTCTAGCTTTTCTGCTAGGCATCAGTAGATTCTTTTATTTAAAACACAGAGACTTACTGGGGGAAAGTGGTAGAATTTCCATTTTACAGATGGAGCTTAAAAAGGTAAAACACATGTAAGTAGACACTAGCTGAATAGGCATGGGAAGGTGAATAAGACCAGACCCATGAATCTATACAGGCTTGACAGGAGATATATCTGAATATATATTTATACGGAGTGCAGATATATCCAAGTGTATAGTAGAGCATATAGGGATCAACGTTTTGAAAAGTTATTAACCATAAACAAACACCTAAAGGGAAAAAATGATGGATGTGGGGGCTCAAGATCATAACCTGTGGGAACATGGTGGTGGTTCTGAGCTGTGGAGTTGGTCCAGACTCATAACTACCCTGCATAGGGTTTCCAAAGTATAAATCTTTACGGGAGCAGAAAGTCTCATCGTTCTCCTATGGAATGGTTGATAGCTTCTAACTGCTGACCTTGGGGTTAGCAACCCTGACTGGTAACCATTATGCTATTGGGAGCTCCATCACCTGGGGGAGTATCTAGGTTAATTGTCACAACTTAGTCCACAAAGACAATGTTCTGCATATGACTGTAGTGACTGGGGTTCTTAAAAAGTTTGAGTGGTTACCTAAAGTGCATCTGTTGTTCTCTCCCCATCCAAAGCAGGGTAAAAAAAAAAAAAAAAAATCAAAGACATGAAACAAATAATGCTAAGGACTAATAGACCATGAAAACCAGAGCCTCCATGACCAACACCAGGAGAAATAGTGGTGCCTGGCTACTACTACAGATTGCTCTGAAAGGGGTTGCAATAGAATATTCTGGATAAAGTGTGAGGAAAATGTTGAAAGAAACACAAAATCATAAAAAAAAACAAAAAGAAAGAAAGGAAAAGACTAGGATTACTGTTCTGACTGAGACTGGTCAGAACTCCAAGATGATCATTCTTAGACCCCCTTCAATAGAATTGAACTCGTATTGTGACCCAACTTTCAGCCAAACAATAGGCAGGCCTATAAAGTGAAAACTAACACTTTATAGGGAGGAAGGAATCCTTAGAAGAGTCAATTATATGAGCTCAAAAGAGCAGCATTTGTCCAGGGACAAAGTTCAGAAGAAAGGAAGATACAGAAAAATAAGAGGAATGAAAATAAGAAACCCTGGGAGAATTAAGAAAAGAACTCTGACATTGTGGAAATTAATATCCATGTCATGAAATAGAATGGGTATAAATTGTTGAATGGAAAACTAATCTGTTCTGTGAACTTTCAATCAAATCACAATAAAAAGTTCTTACAAAATGAAGCAAATTACTCAACAACCTAGAGCAGGTTGGAGATGGAGGTATAATTCAAGTTCTACTTAATTCCCAATCCCATAAACATCATCTCCTGAAAATAAATAATGTGGCTCCTTGAGGATTCTGGAAACAGTAACTTTGGTTTAAATAATGCCTTTTTTAATAAAATAGTCTTTTATTTCATCTTTTGATACAATCTCTATTGTTTGGTTTGTGTTGCTTCACAAATGGGTTTCTGCCAGTTAGAAATGAAGAAAGAATGTCCTAAGGATGTTGGGAATATCTGAAATGTTTTGTACAATACAGAAGTCAAGGATCAAACATATACATATTGTCACTGAGTTGATCCCGATTCACAGTTACTCCTCAAGGACAAAACTATTCCTCCATAGGTTTCAAAACTGTAAGTGTTTACAGGAGCATCTTTCTCCCATGGAGTGGCTGGTGGATTCGAATTGCACACTTCGCAGTTAGCAGCCAAATGCTGAAACCACTGTACCACCAGGTCAACCTGAATTCAGATATAAGTCCTTTATAAGACTGGCCAGATAAACAGAATCACAGTGGATATCAGTTAGCTACTACCACTTCCTTACATTCTCCCCACTCCAAGTACATACACAGGCAAACAATATGTCTGAATTCCTACTAAAGGCAAGCATTTCCACTAAGTTAGAGTCTTATTTGGTTATTTGACTCTGTTATATATTTTCAAATATACCTTGAAATTAATTGTATATTATCTATTCACATTAAATGGAGAAAAGATGAAGTTGTCAAAGACTTCATTTAGCTTGGATCCACAATAAATACTCATGCGAGCAGCAGCCAAGAAATCAAAGGACATATTGCATTAGGCAAATCTGCTGCACAAGAACTCTTAAAATGTTCAGGAGCAAAGGTATCAGTTTGAAGACTAAAGGCGCTTACCCCAAGCCATGGTATTTTCAATAGTCTCATAAGTATATGGAAGTTGGATAATGAATAAGGAAGACCATAGAAAAATGGCTGCATTTGAGTTGCAGCACTGGAGAAGAATATTAAAAGCACCATGGACTGCCAAAGCCGTCTGTGCTGGAGCAAGTATAACCGGAGTGCTCCTTAGAAGCCAGATGGTGAGACCGTCTCTCATACCAATCCCTGGAGGAGGGCATCATGCTTGATAAAATGGATGGTCAGCAAAAAAGAAGACCCCTACTGAGATGGATTGGCACAGTGGCAGAGGGAATGGGCTTGGTCATAACAACAATTGTGAGGATGGCCCAGGACCCCCGGAGTGTTTCGTTTTGTTGTGCATAGGGTCACTATGAGTCAAAGCAGACTACACAACATCTAGTAACAACAATTATTTATTCAAGTATTAGATTTTCAATGTTAATTGCTACAAATATGTTTCAGTTTCCTGCCTGAACCATAGTTTGCCAAACTAAATCCATAGTTTGCCAAACTACGGAATGGAGCAAGTACAACCTTATTCTAACAAGTTAGCATGGTACTTATTGAGCACAGAGGACATGAGTTTTAATAAAATCTCTGTAATGTTTACATCTTATGAAAGTTTATATTTTGCCTGTCTAAACACCAATATGCTACTATCTGCATACTTAAAGAAACAAGTATCTGTTTGAGCTCTTCCAAGGATCCTCATTCTTTACCAAGCCAAACCAGACCTGTTCTCCTCAAATGGATTCCAGCTCATAGCAACACTATAAGGCAGAGTAGATACCACACACATTTTCCAAGGCTGTAATTTTTATGGAAGCAAACAACTATTTTTTTTTTTTCTGCCCAGTGGCTGGTGAAGTTGAATGATTTGCCTTTCAATTAGCAGCTGAGTCTTAACCACTGTGCCTCAGGGGCTCCTTTTTCATTCCTGACCCTCTTAAAAATCTTAGTATCTGCATACACTTTTTACATATTTCTAAATGCATTCACAAACTGTCACTACCTGTAATGATACTTAGTTGTTGTTTTGCACACAAGACATAATCATGGTTGTCCTTAAGTGCCATTAAGTGAGTTCTCATTCATGGGACCCTTGTATAGTTTCTGAGGAGCAGCTGGCAATTTTAAACTGTTAACTTTGTGGTTAGAAGTCCACTGCTTATCCTACAGCACCGCACCAGTTTACTAAACTCTCAAATTTATTAATTTGATCACAGAAATGATGTAATTCAGTATAAACCCCTCTAATTAACTGCCGTACAATTATTTGTATCTGATTATCTATTTCTACATACCAGGGTGGTCCTTGTTGTTGTTAAGTGTGTTCGAGTCAGTTCTGACACATAGCAACCCTGTATAGGTTTTCTGAGGAGCAGCTGGTGAGCTTGAACCGCCAATATTGTAGTTCAACCTGCTTTGCAGTCTGGCTCATTAACCCACAGCACCATACCAGGACTCCTTACGATATGTTAAATTAGTAAGTTGTTGTTGTTGTT
>NW_006408714.1:2998403-3000734 GCF_000296735.1 Chrysochloris asiatica
ACTTTCAGTATTCTCCTCCAACACCACAATTCAAAGGCATCAATTCTTCTACAATCTTCCTTATTCACTGTCCAGCTTTCGCATCCATATGATGTTATTGAAAATACCATGGCTTGGGTATTACTCTAAACTAGTACAGATTAAATTCTATATTATGAACCCTAAAACTCATCATGTTCCCATCATATTTATTCAATTCGATGAGATATAACTTTAAAATTGCTACTAGTCAGGAGTCTTGGTATGACTTTGTGAGAGGAAGCACTGGACCACAAGGTCACTTTGAACCACAAGGTTGGTGGCTCAAACTCACCAGCTGCTCCTCTGAACAAGGTTACTATGAGTTGAAACTGACTCAACAGCACTTAACAACAACAACAAAGTTTAAGCATCCAAAAGTTCAAACTGTGAATTTGACATTGATCTAAACCAAAAATGAGGCCATCCATTCTTATAGACTCCCCAGTGCATTCTGACTTGGTGAGCTTGAATTTCCGACCTTGCAGTTCAAACTGAAATTGCAGTCCAGTGAATCAACCTGCAGTGCCATAGCAGACTCCAGGATTAAACCTAATACCTGTATAAATATATGCACATACCGCATGAGCACGCACAAACATGGAAAGAATTCAAAAGGTCATGGAAAATGAAATTAAGGTACAATGGAATTTTGCCATGAACTTTTTGAAGTCCCCTTTATTTATATGTGTTGGGCAGATCTTCATATCTCCAACTTGATCAGGATGAAATTTCAACAGACCAAAAAAAAAAAAAAATCCTAAAATACAACACTGCTACAAAAAACCATGTGGGGACCATGTCTGACTTTCCCTGGCTTCACAAGGGGGAAAGAGAATCAAACTAAAAATCAGACCAAGCCTTATTCCTATGAGCAGAGGTCAGACCTGCTTTCACCCTACAACATTCTTTAACCTATTCTGATAACAACCATCCACCACAGCACTTTCTGCTTCACATCTGGGTTTGATAATCCATTGCCATGGCTACACAGCACTCACAACAATACTCACAATTAGGGGGTTTACTAGAGAGGTGAACAGGGTATAATTCAGGATCAAAAAACAACTCTAGATGAAGCAGTTCTCCAGTCAGGAATGCCTCTTCTCTACTATACTGCAGACAAGCCTTGCTCTTGTCTTCAGCTTCTCAGCCATGTAGCCTCTTGGCCTCTGCCACAGTTTGTGGGCTTAGAGCCAGCAGATGCCCTGTCTCTCCATGCCTCTGTCTCTGCCTATGTCTCTGTCTTTGTCTCTGCTATCAGTGCTTTTCTAGGGAGTGATCTCACACATCATTCATGCTCTTCCTTCTAGAAGGTCCAGGGATCTTCTGTTCCTGCTTTGGAGATGCCTCCTTTTAAACTTAGCTGGAAGGCAAAACTGACGAGTCCCAGTCTTAGTGTCCTGTATACCTTTCTTGCATGGTCCCACCCAATCACTTGGTGGGAATTAAGAAGACATTAGCTAGAAAATTCATATCAAGTAAATTCAAGCTATCACAATTGCATTAGAAAAAAACTGTAAAAATAACTGCCATAAATACTATACAAAACGTACACTCAAGCTGGGGACTGCTTCCACAAAGTCACTGTAAGTGTTTGGAGAGAATATATCTGGACTTTAGCACATGGACTTAAATAGTAATAATAACTGAACATTTTTAAAACTGATAATCTGAGAAGTGGGCAAAGTTATTACGTAGTTACATGATTACATTAATTTTACTACTTTAAGAAATGAAAATGCTGTAGATTTAAATATGTTGGCCAAGGACAAACAGATGGTAAATGGCACAGCTAAAACAGGACACCTGGAAGTCATTGTCAAAGGCTATGTTCTTATCCATTACGCCACCATTCTTTATTCAAAAGTCTTCAGTTTCTCAATAGGGTAGTACATACTTCCACCCTCATAATATCTATAGGAGACTAAATGCATGGACTAATAGAAAGCTAAAAAATGGCTTACTGTTATCATTAGTTTTAAGTTTTCCTTATAGTTTTTCTTTGTTTAGCTATTCTTTGATACTCTCAACTCAAATAAACACACAGCTTTTTTTTAATTTTAATATTATAATCTTAGCACACATCATAATCAAGTTGTTGTTGTTGTCAGGTGCCATCGAGTCAGAACTGACTTACTGTGACCCCATGCACAGCAAAACGAAATAATGTCCGATCCTGGGTCAACCTCACTACCGCTGCCACACTTGAGTCCATCAATGATGCCACCTGGCCGATCCATCTCATTGGGGGTCTTCCTCTTTTTCTCTGACCCTCCATCTTACCCAGCATGACATCCTTTTCCAGTGACT
>NW_006408714.1:3000834-3041531 GCF_000296735.1 Chrysochloris asiatica
GTAATCTAGCTAATTTAATCCATCTGTAATATGCTATGTATGAGATATGCATGTAATGTACTAAGAAGTATTATGTTGCTTTTGTTGTTAATAATCTTCAAATGGATTTGGGCACATGAAGACCATATATTATAATGCAGAATTGCTCCATAGGATTTCCTTTGTTGTGATCTTAGCAGATTCAGATCACTAGACCTTTGTTTCATGTACTACTGAGTGGGTTCAAACCACCAGTCTTTAGATAGCAGTAGAACAAAACCTGTTTGTGCTACCTAGAGACCTATGAGAGATTGTACTCGAATAAAATGAATTCTGCTTTCAATGACTTCACACTTAGTGAGAAAAAGAAAGAACTTAGCTAGTAAACACTAGCCACATATTCCCATAGTCCCATAGGACACAGTATGTTGGAAAAGCCAGATAGTAGAATGAACTACCATTTTATTTAACCACTAACTAGAAGATATGCTAGATTAACATTGTTATTCTTTAGTCACATCAAGTAGGTTTTAACCCATAATGACCCTGTATACAGTTTCCAAGGTGTGGCTGATAGATTTGAACCAGTATCCTTGCGGTTCAAACCACCCTTGTGGTTCAGTGCTTGTCCTACATTGCTTGTCCGACTAACATGTGTTATTAAGTGCCAACTGAGGAATGACTGGTGACTTTGAACCACCAACCTTACAGGTCAAACTGACCTTCCAATTGAGTGCTTATCCAAAAGGACTACACCAGGAGTCTAACTAACACTAGCTAGTTGTATTACAATACAGATGGAATTTTACACCTAAATTCCTTAATTCATCTGGCAAATAAATATTTGTGAATATTTTCTTCTGAATCTTACTTTACAAATGGTAAAATTTGTATTAGATAAGCAATGTTAACATACCTAATATCAAAAACCTAGGAGAAATGCCAAAAATAAGACATGAAATTAAGTCTTTAACTTATTGCAAACTATTCATCACTACACTTTTCAACTTTTATTATCTCACAGAAATGTTTTGTAGAAAACATGTAAATTTGACATAAACATAAGTATCCCACAAGGAAAACTGAAGCAAAACATATTCACATCTTTTCATTATGGAGTATTTTGTAATTCAGAACATATTTTCATTCTTAAACTGATGTAAACCCACACACAAGCAATGTAAATGTACATAGAAGATTGTAAACTACATGTGTTAATATGCATGCATTTCTAGAAATGGGACTTACTTTCCCTTTATTCCTCTACACATTAAAAAAAATATTTCCTTGGAAGGGAAAGGCCAGGAGAAAATCCATGCCCCACATTTTCAGATGCATGAAATTTCTTCTAAATTCACAGTGTGCTGTAGATTCTGTGTCATATTTCTTGCGCTCACCTGGATAATATTCAAATATTCCAAAAGAACATTAACATCTGGAAGGCTCAGATAAAGATGCCTCTGACACAGAAGCTAATGAACTAAAAACTTCTCCTAGAAAAGTATCTTCCTTTTGACAAATGAAAGTCAAACTAAGGCTTTTCGGGTCACCCAGAAATAACTTTTGGAATCATACACTGCAGAATTGAATGCAATAAACAGGACAGGACAGCGGCACCTCCTGAAGCTTGCCAGCTGTTTCCCTCCATTTTGAAATTTCATATCATAAATCATTGCTATCATTGCCCATGAGAGAAGAAGTCAAGAAATCAAACAACATAGGGCAAGTCTACTGCAAAAGACATCTTTAATTGACAAAAAGCAAATATGTCACTTTGAGAACCAAGGTGCATTTGGCCCAAGTCATGGTATTTTCAATCTCATTATGTGCATACAAAAACTAGATAATAAGTAAGGAAAGCCAAAGAAGAATTGATGCCTTTGGATCATGGTGTTGTAAAGAAGCACTGAATTGAGCATGAAATGCTAGAAGGATGAATAAATCTGTCTTGAAAGTAGGACACTAGAAATTTCCTTAGACTAGAGGAGGATAACAAGACTTTGCCTTTCAGATTTGGACATATTATTAGGAGAGGCCAGATCCTGGAAAAGGGCATCATGCTTGGAAAAGTGAAGGATGAGAAAAACAGAGGACAAAACTCAATGAGATGAAATGACACACTGACTGCAACAAGGAGCAACAATTGTAAAGATGGCACATGACGAGACAATGTTTCATTCAGTTGACTATGAATGAACTAACAATACAGCACTAAACAACAATAAATAGTATCTGACTTCTGATACTCAACTTTTTTAGAAGCTAATAGATTAGCACAGAAATACATTTCAGCTATTAGGAAGCTACTAAAATAAAAAATAAAATAAAACCACTACAGAGAGTCAGGATTATTATTTTAATTTCAACATTACATAGATCTATGTATTTGTTTTCTAGTGCTACTTAGCAAGTTTCTATAAACTAGATGCTTACCTTTGCTTTATTGATTTCACAAAGGGTTTTGATTGTGTGGATCATAAATAACTATGGACAACACTGCGGAGAAAGAATATTCCAGAAAAAAACTAATTATGCTCATGAGGAACCTGTACACAGACCAAGAGGCAGCTGTTTGAACAGAACAAGGGAACAATGAATAGTTTCAAATTAGCAAAGGTATGTGCCAGGGTTTTATTCTTTCATTATACTTATTCAATCTGTATGCTAAGAACATTATCCAAGAAGTTGGATTATATAAAGAAGAACCTGACAAAAGGATAGGAGGAAGACTCATTAACAATGAGTGCTGTGCACATGATACAATCTTACTCTCTAAAAGCAAAAAGGACTTAACATATTTACTGATGCAGATCAAAGACCACAGCCTTTGGTATGGGCTGAGCCTCAAAGTAAATAAAACAAAAATCATCACCACTGGACCAAAAAACAACATCCATTTAAATGGAGAAAAGATTGAAGTTGTCAAAGACTTCATTATACTCAAATCAACCATCAACACTCATGGAAGCAGCAGCCAAGAAATCAAAGGAAATATAAAATTGGGCAAATCTGCTGTACAAGACCTCTTTAAAGTGTTCAAGAACAAAGATGTCAATCGGAGGACTCAGATGCGCCTGACCAAACTATGGAATTTTCAATAACTTCATATGCATGTGAAAGTTGGACAGTGAATAAGGAAGACCAAAGAAGAATTGATGCATCTGAGTTATGGTGTTGGAGTAGAATACTGAAAGTACCACGTACTGCCAAAGAACAAACTAAGCTGAGTTGGAAGAAGTGTAGCCAGAACACTCCTTGGAAGCCAGGATGACCAATTCATCTGTCATACTTCAGACATATTGTCAGGCGGGACCAATCCCTGGAGAATGATATCCTGTTTGGTAAAGTGGAGATTCGGAGGAAAAGAGAAAGAACCCCAATGAGATGGATTGGCATAGTGACAACAGCAATCGGCTCAAATATAGCAATGATTGTGAGATTGGCTCAGAACCAGACAGTGTTCCATTCTGTTGTGCATAGTGTCGCTATGAGTTGGTAATGACTAAATGGCACTTAACAGCAACAAAATGTCTAAAATCACTGTACCTGTTTGCAATCATCTCATAATTATACAGATCATAAGTTTTGTAGCTCACATTGTGTTCTCTATCATCATTTCTATCACTGAGGCCGTATTTTCCAACTACTGATCCTTCCTCTTTGTTCCCAACCTTTGCGCCTGATCCAAGCCATGGTATTTTCAATTACCTCATATGCATGCGAATCCTGGACAATGAATAAGGAAGACTCTAGAAAAATTGATGCTTTTGAGTTATGGTGTTGGAGGAGAATATTGAAAGTGCCATGGGCTGCCAAAAGAACCCATAGATCTGTTTTGGAAGAAGTGTAGCCAGAGAGCTACTTGGAGGCAAGATAGTCTAACTTCATCTCTCATATTGTCAGGAAGGACCAGTCGCTGGAGAAGAATATAATATTTGTTAAGGTGGAGAGTCAGAGAAAAAGAAGAAGACACCCCACGAGATGGATTAGCCAAGTGGCAGCATCGATGGACTCAAGCATGGCAACAGTAGTGAGGTTGGCCCAGGATCAGGCAGTGTTTCGTTATGCTGTGCATAAGGTGGCTATGGGTCAGTACTCGATGGCACCTAACAACAACAAGAAATACATGAAGAATTGCAGAAAGTTTGAACATGAAATTTGCATGCAAAATAATATTTTAGCTTTTATTCACTTTTAGTGTAAGAGACTTGTTCAAATATGGTTTGATGGCTCATATTTTACTAATGATATTCATGGAGTCCTGGTATTGCCTTGTAGGATTAGCACTCCTGGTGTGCTGCTGTTGGATAAAGCTCTGGACCATAACGTCAGCTTGAACCTCAAGGTCAGTGGTTCAAACCCACTAGCCACGCCTTGGAAACCCTTTACAGGGTCATTCTGAGTTGGAACCAACTCGACCGTACATAACAACAACATTTAACCAAAAGATCAATGGTACAAATCCACCAGCTGCTCCTCAGAAACCCTGTACAGGGTTCTATGTCAGAAAAAGTAGCTCTGGTAGCATAGTGGTTAGAAGTCAGGTTACTAACCTCAAGGTCAGCAGTTCGAAACTACCAGCTATTCCTCAGGAGAAAGATGAGGCTTTATGCTCCCATAAACATTTACTTAAAGGTTAAGTAAAGAGTCCTGGCGTGGCGTGGTGTGTTAAAGTGCTGAACTGCAAAGTCAGTTTGAATGGTAAGGTAGGTGGCTCAAGCTCACCAGCCACTTCTGTGGAAACCCCATACAAGCTTGCTATGAATCAGTGCTAGATGGCACTTAACAACAATAACAATAAAAAGATTTAGAGCCTCTACAATCCTATGTAAGGTCCTAAGAGTCAGAACCAAGGCATACTACCACCACCACCACCACTGTGATTATAGGATACTTAACAACAAAAACAATCATCTGTTCATTTGTCTCCAGAAAGCCTATGTCTGGGAGAATGAAATTCCCATTTTTCTCTCCATATCCCTGGGGCATATTCTGACACCACTCTAACATAGTGGAGTCACTTGATAAGAATCTGTTACATGACTAAAGAACGCATATCACTCCTTAATGTTTAAATGCTCTCTAATGTAATTCTATATAAGCAGGCAGGGCTGGAGGGATGGGGGAGGTTTCTGAGTTTAACCAAAAACAACATTTCAGTAACTGAAATATTTTTCTTTCATTCATCTTTCAACTTCCAATCATGCAGTACAAGGGCAGTCCTACCGCTTATCTAAAATCTGGCAAACTGACTAATTTTTGTTACTGAAAGTAATTATTCTTTTAAAGGCACATCATGTCCTATCTCCCTTTTTCTCAGATTCTGTTTGTACACTTAAATTTGCCTGCATGGAAACATCTTCAAACCAAAGCACCCAGCTTCTTGGGAAGTGCTGAATACATTATCATAAAGTCTGATGCTTATGATTTTACAGGCTACCTGCTGACCTAGCATATGCACTAAAGAAAATTAAAGTGTTTTACCCCCTGTGGAGCTACTTTGAAGGAAGTCTTGCTGTAGCATCAGCTTTGTGAATTACTAAGAAAGAGATTCCCTGATGAATTGAGTAACAGCTTAAGTTAAATGCTAATAGGTGTATTTGCGTGTTTATGTATACACACGAAGCATATGCATTTTTTCTTATTATACATCATTTCATGTCTGCCCACATGCATTACTCCTTGGCAATGCACATGTATTAGTTTTGACTGTACCCATTCATCCATTATAAAAGATTTCTAATATAAGGCCTTTATTGCAATGCTTGCTCGATCATTTAAATAGACCATGTACTCTCCCTTGATCACGGCATTGAATGGCCAAGCAGACAAACTGTATATATCCAGCACAGAATTGGATATTTTTGCTGGAAAACTAAGACAACAGAGTGATGGAACGCCATATCTTCTGAGCAGGGGTATTTTAATTAAATTGTCCCAGCTATTAGTGTCCCTATCGATTTGGTCCCTTCTTTCTAATTCCTGGAGAGCGCCAGCATGGTGATGGTTACCAGTCCAATTGGTTAGACCTTTTTATAGACTCTTAGAGCATCAAAGAACTTAATAATAAATTCCTTTTTAAAGGAACATAGTTGGCATCTGATGCTTAGAGTCAATAGCCATATGGTTCCCAAACGAAGTATTTTTTATGACATTTTAAATGTAAGGCTACAATTTAGTCATCAGACTACATTACCCAGTAATTAACTTGTTGATATACTACTTGATCCCAATCAAATAAATATAGCATTTGCCTGAATATACACTATATTCTGCTAACACTGTTTATGGTGTTGCTGTTAGCACAACTGGAAATACCTTCCCTATATTTTATTACTGGTATAGAATTTTGATTGATCTCTCATAGGCCAGCTCAAACGTAACATCTTACATAATTCAACAGCAGAGTAAATCTTTACTTCTGAAGATACCCAAGGAATTTGAATCTTGATTTTAGAACATATTCTACCCTATATTATGGTAAAGGATCTCTGGTAGTGTAGTGGTTATGAGTCAGGCTGCTAACCTCAAGGTCAACAGTTTGAAACTACTAGTCGTTCTGTGGGAGAAAGATGAGACTTTCTGCTTTCATGAAGATTAATGGACTCAGAAAGCATACTCAGGGTCATTATGATTTGGAACCGACTCCATGGCACACAAACATCACCACCACATATGGTATAGAAACACAGGAATAGTATGTGAGGGAATAAATTGTTTGATAAAGAAAGAAAAGTATAGGACAGAGGAGAGATTATTTAATGGATACCTTGAGAAATATAAAGCTGAAACTTTAGGATTATATTTTGGGCTATTATAGCACATGGAACAGCACTGGACAAAATGGAGACAGTTTCAGGTATTCTGCAAGGCTCTACTCCTTTAGTTTGTAAATGTTCCAGAACCCTGACAAACATGAGCCTCGCTGGCATACAAAGGAGTGATCTGAGTAATACTCCAACATGCACATCAAGTCTCCTGTCTTACAGAAATAGAGCTAAGTATTTTTCTACAAATGTCTGTCATATTTTAATGATGAAAATTACTAAATTGACTTCATCCATGTCTCTGGAGACAAGGCATTAACATGAGGCCTTCACCTGTGTTGAATTTGAGTTCCTTGAAAGCAGAGTTAATACTTATCTCCTGATATAAATTCCATTATATCCAGAGACTCAGTTGTCACCTTTTCATGAAATTAGACCAAATGAGAATCTGTTTTCCAGCTCTCCTTTCTCTCACAGAAGACTCTGACAGGATCTGATGGTGACCTTCCTGTTTATAAATAGCCAGTCTTGCCTTTCTAATCGTATTTTTTTTTAATTATACCTATACACACACACACACACACACACAAAGGCACAGATGCATTCCTAATGTACAATATTTTGATGTTTAATATTGAAGAATATTTAATATTGAAGGATATAAAAAGAAGAAGAAGAACTCGTAATTCTGGCTGTTTAGACTACGGTTTTGTAGTCTACACATCATGCAGAAACAACTGGACTGTGTCCATGGCCTGATTTCCCATAAATTAACTTGCCATTGAAAAGAACGGGTTTGAGTTACTACTGACCTGAGTCTAATGTAAACTGGTGACCTAGAAAGGCTTCATGTCCCAGTACCAATTAGTTCTCCAGCGCCTATGCTTCTTTGCTCCTGCCTGGAGTACCTGACATTTTAAAGCAATTAGAGAATATTCACCTCTTAAAATGTACTATATGTCGATATTCAACAGAGCTGAACTTCTGTGCTGCAGCCCATGTAATAAAAGCCATCAGAGCTGCCCACAAACTGTGACCACACCTCTTTTGAGAATCTAATAGAGTTGACCCTATATTGACAAAGATTAACACTGCCTCTGTGCTAGAATGGGAAAAGCACGGCATAAAACTGACTCAAGACATATATTCCAAAGATCTGTTAGTGTCATATGCCTATAGAGTCAATGACAAACTTATGTGTTCACTCAAGATCAATGTCCACGCACACAGCTGCTACTTATGAATGGTTAGCACGCAATACAGCTGTCAATCATTGACATATAAATATAAGATTGTTTATTGAATTGGGCATGAGATGAGTCACATTTATTTTGGTGGCTCTGTGGGTTAATGAGCTGGACTGCAAAGTCAGTTCAAACTGCAAGGTTGGTGGTTCAAGCTCACAAGTGACTCCTCAGAAACCCTGTACAAGGTCACTATGGGTCAGAACCGACTCGATGGCACTAACAACAACAACAATACAGGGAAAATAGGACAAAGTAGAGGTATTCATCTACCGAGATGAGACAACTAAATATGGATCCCTGAAAACTGTCCAATTAACCAGTAAATAAAGCAAGCATGGGTTTACTTGTGCTTATTTACTAATCTGTAGTGAACAATTACACATTTTTTTCACCCCATCAAAGATTTTGCTTCTATATATGGCTGACATATGTGTCTCTCTCAATCCCACAGCCTCTTCCCACAAAATCTCCTCAAGTCTCCTGCCTTAGATAAATAGAGCTAAGTATTTTTCTAAGTACTTAAAATTTATCCTCTTAAAATTTTCACTCCTTGTCAGGGACAGAGCAAGGTAAGCATAGGCTTATTTGTGCTTGCTTTCTTATGTGTAGTGAACAATCTTATGTGGGTTTCACCATCTCTGTGGTGAAACATGTGAAACTATTCACTACAGATAGCAAGTAAAGTTAAACAAGTCCATGCATGCCTTGCTTATTGGGTAATCTATTCTTCTCCCTACATCACTTTGTTGTTGTTAAGTGACATTGAGTCAGTTTTGACCCATATCGACCCTGTATAGGGTTTTCAAGGAGCTGCTGGTGAGCTTGAACCACTGACCTTGCAGTTCAAATGGCTTTGCAGTCTGCTGCATTAACCAACAGCGTCACACCAGGACTTTACATCACTTCAGAGCATGCTTTTTTCCCTTTCCTCCGGACACTAAAAGGCTAAAAGGAAATGCTAAAGTAAGATGGCAATTTCTTTCTTTATATTATGTCGTAGATGCATAAATTGTACTTGAGTTTCTCACTGGTGCCGATTACTGAATGCCTTTCCAAAAATTAGTCAAGACTCTACCACATCATTACCCAAAGACTTTGAACATGCTCAGCACTGATCTTGGCACAAGAAGCATGGACTTTCACTAGGACATTTTCTCTTTTGTCTTCTCTTTTTCAGTCTTGATCCAAATCTGTCACGATCAGTAATACACATTAAGGAAATTACAAAACCAAACACATTGCTGTCATGTTGAATCTGACTCACAGCAACCACACAGGACAGAGACCTTATTAATCTATAGAATCAAGGGATTTAATAGTAAACTTTTGTGGAATAAATTTGTTACTGAGATAAAAATAACAGAAATAATGGCACAGAACACCAAACATTATAAATAATATTTGTAATGGAAGAGATTCATAATGTAAGGTACAGAATGAACAACAATGAATATGAAAAACAGAGATCCAGAGTTATGGGAATTCTGAATAGGGGAATGTTGACTGTTGCCTAAGGGCCAGAGATGATCAGATTAATCTTTTTGAGGAAAGAAGCTGTGACAGTTAAGGTTTTATGTCAACTTGACTGAACATGGATTCTCAATAGTTTGGCAGTTGAGATGCAGCTGTCCCACATGATGTGATTTGATATGATAAACCAATAAGAGGAGTAAGGGCAGGGTTTTGTTGTGGCTGTCAAGTGCCAACAAATCAGTTCTGACTCACAGTGACCCTGTATGGGGTCCAATGAGTGGCTGGTGGGTTTGAGTCACCAACCTTATGGTTAGCAATACAGTGTTTATCCTACAATGCCATACCAGGATTCAAGAGTGGAATTGTTAAGTGCTGTTGAGTCAGTTCCAACCCATAGTAACCCTGTACAGGATTTCTGAGGATCGGCTGGTAGGATTGAACCACTGACTTTGTGGTTCAAACTGACCTTGTGGTCCAGTGCATTATCCTGCAGTGCCACACAGGACTCTACCACCCTAAATCCCACTATGTTGTTGTTACGTGCCATAGAGTCAGCTCTACCTCATAGTGACCTTGTGTTGGGTCCAGCACATTATCCAGCAGTGCCACAGTAGGACTCCCACTAGTCATCAAGCTTAATCTTCCTACCACCCTGATCTGATTTATAGAAGATTCTCAAGGGTATGACATGCAACACCTTTAATCTTACAAGAAATAAAATGAGAGAGACTAGAGCAGAAAAAGAAGAACCCACTTCCATCAAGATAGAAGAGTCAGGAGAAAAGTGCATCCTTTGAATCTGGAGTTCCTAAATTATGAAGCTCCTAGATCCAGAGGAAAGGAGCTCTGGTAGCGTAGTGATTACAAATTGGGCTGCGAACCTTAAGGTCAGCAGTTCGAAACTACCAGCCGCTCTGTGGGAGAAAGATGAGTTTTTCTGTTCCCATAAAGATTTACAGGGTCACTATGGGTCAGAACTGACTCGACAGCATATAACAAGAACAACAGATCCAGAGGAAGACTGATGGCAAGACACAGAGAGAACTCCAAGGAATGCTGGGCCTACAGATGCTGAAAGGACACAAGGATGTATCTCCAGAGTCTGTGCTCTGCATTTGGACACATAGTCTCCTAAATTGTGAGAGAATAAATTTCTGGTTGTTAATGCAATCCACTTGTGGTATGTTTGTTATAGCAGCACTAGATAACTAGTGTTTATGAAAAGATTTGGGTATGTAGAAATGGAGAAAGAAGAACAAAGGTAAAGCATTGCAGATAAAGTATACTAAGAAAGAAAAAAAATAAGGGAGAGAAAGTAGATAGTAACATGGTAAGTTTAAAGGGACAGTAAAATAAGATGGTAAGTTAATTTGAAAAACTAAATGGGAGAGATTGATTATATTTATCTAGAAAACATTTGAGAGAGAGGCAAGTTTTAGAAAGACTAATTTAACAATTTTATTAATTTAAGTAATGTAATAAGTCTTGGCATCTTGCTGTAGGATAAACACTGGACTGTTAACTATAAGGTCAGTAGTTCAAACCCACTAGTTACTGACTCTTCAGTATGAGTCAGAACCTACTCAATGGGACTTAACAACAACCATTTAACAAAAACAGAAGATATTGGTGGTTCTGTGGTAAAATGAGGGAAATCTGAGACAATTTCCTACAGATGCGGTTCAGATGCAGCTGAACTGTCCATAGACGTTTGTGAGTGGATATGATACAGGACAGGTTTCAACAGAGCTTGAAGACTAAGATAGGCTAGGAAAAAGGCCTAGATAGTTCCCAACATCAGCCAATGAAAGCCCTATGGATTTGATCCAAAATTGATCATGGGATGGCATAGGCCTGCCCAACAATTTGTTCCATTGTGCACGGGATCACTAGGATAGTCAGGGCTAACTGGATGGCAGCCAACAACAGCGGCATTCTGACCACCATGTGTCATCAAGAGTCCTACTAGGGGAGCATCGCCCATTCCTGAGATTTACTGAGCTGGAACTACAGTTTAAAACTCTCAACAAACTAGGTTCATAACTACGATTCTCCTTCTATTCCATTTTCTTTACATTTTTAAACTAACAAAAACAGTCTTGAAAGGCCAAGTTTCATATTTAATTTTTTTTTTTTTTTTCAAAATACTACAGGAAACATAGGAGAAGTGTACGTGAGCCAACAGGACACTAAAGAATGGGCAATGTTCGATTTATGGTCATCACTGATAGTTGTCTGTAATGGATTCTATTCTTAAATGGTAGAAAGCGCTCTCTTTTTTCGGTAATTTTAGTTCTTTTTCCAACACCTGTTACTAAAATGTTCTGACTTTCAAAAGGAATATTTTACTAACTTTTCTCACATTAGATAGCACTTTCTCAGCTAAAATATTTAGAAGATAATTTCTATTGTATTCACTTTCCATTCAGAGTGACACGCAGACAAAGGGCCCCTTCCAACACACTGTTATTGCTTTGACGGGATCACACAAAGCGCTGCAAACACACACCCTGTAATATTAGCATCCAGCTGACCACATCAGAGAACGAACTCAGAATGAGGAAAGTCTTCCAGATATATACTGTTGTTGTTGTTGTTATGTGCCATTGAGTTGTTCTAACTCACAGCAACCCAGTATAGAGTTTCCAAAGAACAGCTGGTGGATTTGAACTGCCGATCTTGTGGTTAATAGTCCAGTGCTGATCATATTGTTGTTAAGTGCCGTCGAGTTGATTTCAAGTCATAGTGACCCTATATAGGGTTTCCAAGGAGCAGCTGGTGAACTTGAACCACTGACCTTGTGGTTCTAACCATCCTCGCGGTCCAGTTCATTTAAACTGTTGGCAGCCACATTGAGACAAAGAGAATGCAGGAAAATTTTAAACTGAAGAAATATAAAACACTCAGCTTTTGTTCATGTTGTTTTGCTTCTCTCTTGTAAATAAACTATTGAATTTTAAAACATTTTAATGCTGACGGTACTCATGCTGGAAGTCCATGGAAAATCAACATTTCAAATCAAATGTGAAATGTTTCACAATGTCTAACTGCTAGGATTTATAAACAGAGTAGATATAATTGAATGTAACATGAAGAGACTCATGACATCACATATTAAGAACACCTGTTGTCAAATAGAGTGAAATCTGAAGATCCTAATATAATCTTCCAGCTAAGGTAGTTAATATATTTTTTTTTAAAGTAAATCCAATATTATCCACAGTAAAAGCCCTGTGAGCTGAAAAAGTATGTCTAGGTGATAATGTTTTTTCCTCCATTTTCTATCACTGCTTTTATTACACAGCTCATTTCCCCCCGTGATTCTTTGTTAATCTGCATCAGATATAACAAGAATATTCCAGAACAGTAACCAATTCCTGAAATGGACTCTAATGTAGTGAAAACTACAAGACATTTGCTTTCAACTAAAACACAATTGTTTTCAAATACTTTTAGTGAGTATCTAGAAAACCAATGTTGAAAATAGTTATTGTTGCTGTTTATTTAATCGACTGCAAACTGCAAGGTCCACAGTTCAAGCCCACCAGCCACTTCATAAGAGAAAGACGAGGCTTTCTGCTCTCACAAATATTTAAAAACTCAGAACCCCTACACTGGATTGCTAGGAATTGGAACTGACTCAATGGCAATTACTATCTGTCTACATCACCATAGTAAGAATGACAAGGAACATCTATCTTCAAAAGAGCCTTATAGTTTGTTACAGATACACATCTTTAATTATTTTAGAGGAGGGAGTATAAAAGTCCACTAACGTAATATTTTATAAAGCATTCACATTTCATCATGGAAAGTTGATTGTAAGTTTTATACCTGTGGATCAAAGGGGAAACAGAACAATTTTCAGTGTAGATAAATCAAGCTAAAATACTCCAAGTATTGAAGACACAACTAAAATACAAAGTTTAGAAGAAAGCGTTCAGTTCTTTTTTTAAAACTCCTAACATTTCACTGGTGAACATAAACATACACGCTGGAACTTCACATTCAAGATTCAGTGTGTGAATCAAAAACATCAAATTAGCAGAAAAGACTCCTTTATTATATCTAATTATAGTCCAAATAGAAAAAAATAAACTAACAGAAAAAATTTTTAATTGAGGCAAGGTCAGACTGAATGAAAGGAGAAATTTTCTTTGTCATTATTAAGCAGTGACCTGATCTCTACTTAAGCTGGTTTTAAGAAAATTGAAAGACATCTAAAAAATTATAATCTAAGCACCATCTTGAGAAGGAGTTAATGTCAAAAGTTCTCTGAATTCTTTTGAGTGTATTCTGTTCTCTGTTCAGTTTTTATACTATCTTCTAGAGTCTTTGCAGACTCCTAGTGTGGCACTATAGCATAAGCAGTGGTCTGAGAACCACAAGATGACTGGTTCACAGCAATTAATAAAGAGTTTCTGAGTCTGATATCAGGAATATTTTGCACTTGAACACAAAGTTAATAAATCACAGATAATGCAATCATTGAGCTTCAGAAAATTTAGAGACTGTGTATTTTAATCCTCTATTTTAGTGAGAAGGAAATTTACTATTTTATTTAAAGCCCTTTCACATGATCATCTCACTTATTCGCACAATAGTTTTGTGAGTTACAAAAACAATGATGAGGGATTCAACATGGAATTTCTCAAGGTAAGTCATTGGAGGCAATACAAGACATAGGGAATCTTTAATACAGAAAGTTCAGAGGTGCCTGTGATGATGAACAAGAAATATAAGAATCACTACAATGTACAGAACATCCCAGAAGGCAACAAAATACCCTATCTAGTGGCCATGACATTATGGTATCTTGAGCTTCTGGGAACTGCAATTTATTAGCATCAATCTAGAGAGTAGAATGAGATGGCCAATGGTCAAATTGTAAAGCACTGTCACAGTTGATCCCAGAAATATATCCCACAGAGAGAGAACAGGTGCTTCAACTGTAGCTGAGGCACAGGGCCTTGTGGTGAAACACCCTAATTATAAGTAGTCAGAAACAAGAAAAACAAGGTATGAAGCCAGGCTCTTCTTCTTCATTGATCTTTTTAGACTGTTGACTTTGGAAAAGTCACTTACCTCCTCTAGGTCTCCATTTCTTTCATCTTTAAAAGTAACTCACTAATAGAATTGTGAGAGTTATATCAAATAATGCTTATCTTATATAATGCAAAATATTTAAGTGTACCTGTTGTTAAGTGCTATTGAGTTGGTACCAACTCATAAGGTTTCCAAGAGCAACTGGTGAGCTTAAACCACCAACCTTGAGGTTCAAACCAACCATGCAGTCCAGCACATTAATCCACAGAGACACACCAGGACTCCTGGAACCCCATAAAATCATGGTGTAGCACTGTAGTATAAGCACAGGACTGCAAGTTCATTTTGAAACACAAGGCTGGTGGTTCAAACTCACCAGCTGTTCCTTGGAAACTCTATACAGTATCATTATGAGTTGATGGAACTTAACAATGACATATAATGTAAATGCTCATAAAGTGTACCCGGAACCCCATAAAAGTGGGTGGTACAAACTGTTCACACTTGTAATACTGTTCTAAAGTCTGGAACTTTGAATCCACCTAGCATTATCACAAAAGAAAGACCTGAAAATGTGTTTCAGTAAAGACTATAGTCAAAACAACTTATGGAGCAGTGCTACTCTGTAACGCATGGGATTGTGAAGACTTGGAGTCGACTCAAGATCAATGAGTTTAGTTGTTTTTACAGAAACCCCATAAATGCGCAACACATAGTAGTTGCTAATATTATAACTATTTTGAAATAAAATCTGATTTTCTTGATAAAACATTGTTTATTTTTTTGTCTTTTAAATTAACTGAGCCTGAACCTGAAATTTGGAGATGTGCTGAGACAGTTCTTTGATGGCTGAGGTGTCTTATCCAAAGGAATTTGCAAAAAAAAAAAACCACTAGGCAGGTATGTTCCTTCCCTCTAACATATATATATTTTTTTCTTTTTGGAACCACAAATCATTGCAACCTCATTTCTAATTTAAAGCAATGTAATATTCAATGCCCTTGACATTCTCGAGGGCCTAGTTAAATGAAGCCACAAATGCCCACCTAGATCATGCATCATTGGCAATTTCAGTGTCAGGGTAACTCGGTCACTGCTTTCCCGGAGTTTTCTAATTCACAGATAAATGGGATACTCTGACATTTACTCTCTTAATATCTCATCTTCTTTTGTCTATCAGCAATATGATCCATAAGTCAAGGAAGACTTGCAGGAGTGGATTATTCAATAAGCAAGGTGAGCAGGCTAATCTGTGGCAATTCACATTTTGTGGTGAAACCTATGTGAATTTATTCACTACAGATAAGTATGGAAGCACAAGTAACCCATGTAAGCTGCCTGATTGGATGCCCTGTAGAGATTGCACATTTGAAAGGTTTTTGATTCTGTAGGCAGGGGCTGTGGAATTGGGAAAAACAGATGCCATCCATATCTAGAAGCAGAATCTGATATGATGAAAAAAATATGGACTCATTCACTTCAGATTAAAAACTAAACACAAGTAAACCCATACAATTGGCCAAGTGGCAGCATCGATGGACTCAAGTGTGGCAACAGTAGTGAGGTTGGCCCAGGATCGGGCAGTGGTTCGTGCTGCTGTGCATAGGGTCTCTATGAGTCTGTACCAATCAATGGAACCTAACAACAACAACAATGTGCCTTAACAGGTAACCAGACACTGATGATTTGATAAACTAAGGGCTAGATGAAGAGTAACCTAGTAAAGGGATTTTTTTTTTTTTTTTATCTTCAAGATAAAGAAAGAAACAAAACAAAAAAAATGCACTGTAAATGAAGATAAGAAAGAATAGGCAAAATGGTAAATAAATTTATGAAAATATGAAGGGAACAAAAAAAAGTATTTAATTTTTTAAGAAAAATTTTAAAAGTATGCTCTATTTCCTAGTATGCTAAAGGTTTCAGTGTTTCTCTGCATCTGAAACTTTGTACTCACCTGGCTAGGCATCTATACAGAATGATTTCTTCCCCCTTTAAATGGAAAATCTAAAAAGAAAAAAAGCTACAGCCCAGCCTCCAGTAGATAGCTTGAGAACTTTTATCTTCACTTTAAAATAATACAAGCTTTTTGCTCCCTCTGCCCTCATAGCTTGTTGCACTGATCACATATACCTCATTTTTTACAGAAACATGTATGTTAATATCTATAAAGGCAGATACATAAAATTACATAAAATAATATGTTACTTTATGTATCTTGTCTTATGTGATACTCATCTGTCAGTTTGCTGTACTGTGGTGGCGTGTATGTTGTTGATATCCTGGAAGCAATGCCACTAGTATTTTAAATACCAGCAGGGTCACCCATGGTAGATAGGTTTCAGCTGCTCATGCAGAGTAAAACAGACAAGGAAGAAGGAGAGGGGGATACTTTATGAATGGTTAACCAATAAAAATCTTATGAAGAACAGTGGACCATTGTCTGATACAGTGTCTGAGGATGGGCCTCTCTAACTATGACTAGGGAAAGCTACTTCCTCAAAGGAAATTAACCTTGCTGATGTGGATGTAGAAAAGCTGTTGAGACCATACCTTGCTGATGGGGCATAAATCAAAATAAAGCTAAACAGCTGCAAACATGCATTAATAATCATATTAGGAAGTGTACGAAGTAGAATCAAGGAAAATTAGGAACTTGTCAAAAACAACATAGAATGCAAAAAGATTGTTATCCTAAGCATTAGTGAGATGCCATGAACTGGCATTAGCCATTTTAAACTAGATAGTCATAAGGTTTCACATGCCAGAAAAGGCAATCTGAAGAGAAATGTTGACACATACCATCCTCAAAAAGAGCATATCAAGGTCTATCTTGAAATGCAATTCTGCCTGTGAGAGAATACTATCCATATGACTACAAAGAAGGCAATATTGGTAGTTCAAACCTACCAGCTACTTCTCAGGAATCCTATACAGGATTGTTTTGAGTTGGAAGCAATTTGAGGGCACTTAACAACATCAACAAGGAAAAAAAAATCAATACCCCTATTATTCAAAGTTATGCAACAACCTTTAAAACAAGTATTGATGAAATTGAAGAATTCTACCAAATTCCACAGTCTGAAATTGATCAAACATGCTATCAAGATGCATTAATAATTACTGGTGAATGGGAAAGTTGGAAACAAAGAGTAAAGGTCAGTAGTTGGAAAACATAGTCTTGGTGATAGAAATGATATTGAAGATCACATGATTGAATTCTGTAAGACCAATGGCTAATTCATTACAAATAACTTAAAAAAAAAAACAAAAAACAAAAACACAGACTATAAATATGGATTCACCAGACAGACTACACAACATTTGTGGGAATAAATGTTGGAGAAATTCAGTAGCATCAACCAAAATAAGGCCAGGAGAAACTGTGAGACAGATCATCAATTGCCCATATGCAAGTTCAGGCCAAAGCTGAAGAAAATTAAAATAAGTTCACAAGAGCTAAAATATAACTTTAATCTAACACCCATGAATTTAGAAAGTATCTCTAGAACAGATCTGATCTACACAGTTGAATACCTTTGCATAGTTAATAAAGCAAAAAGAAATATTTATATGGGATTCTCTGTTCTGAGTCAAGATCCATCTTACATCAGCAATGATATCCCTGGTTCCGCATTCTCACCTGGATCTGGCTTGAAGTTTTGGCAGCTCTATATAGATGTACTGCTACAACCATTTTTGAATTATCTTGAACAAAATTTTAATTTTATGGGATATTAAAGATGTTGCTCTTTATTTTCCACATTCCATTGGGTCACTTTTCTTTGAAACAGACACAAATATGAATCTCTTCCAGTTGGTTGGCCAGGTAAATGTTTTCCAAATTTCTTGACATAGATGAGTGAGCATCTCCAGTGCTGCATTAGTTTATTGGTACATTTCATTTTGTTTTCCATGAATTCCTAGAGTCTTGTTTTTGCCACTACTTTTGGTGCATGCAGGTTGGACTTCTTCCTTTAATACCATAAATTTTTTATCATAATGGTACCTCTTGAGATAATTGAACATGGGCCAAATATTTATTGTAAACTGACTATGTGTATGCCTTCTGTCTTCTTTTTTATGCTTCCTCTGTCATTCAATATTTGGCACATTGAATCTTCCCATACTGAAGTTGAGGCTTTATTTATTTATTTTTTTTATTTCTTCTGTTCTTTCAGATGGAAAAAATACTGAGTGGTTTCTTCTCTTTTGGTTTTCTAACACCTGGTTTATTGCATGTTTCTTTATAATACTGATTGTCTTCTCAAGCTGTCCTTTGAAACCTTTAATTCAATTATTTGAATTCCTCATTTCTTCCAAAAGCTTTAGTTTCTCTATACTCAAGAACCAGTGTCAGAGTCTATTCTGATATGGATTTTGGTCTTTCCTTTCTCTCCTGACATTTTATTCACCTTTTTCTTTTTGCTTTTATTTTTTAATGCACTCTTTAAAGTGTTAAAAAGCAAAGATGTCAGTGTGAGGACTAAGGTGAAAGTGACCCAAGTCATGGTATTTTCAATAGTGCCATGTGCATGTGAAAGTTGAACAATGAATAAGGAAGCCCATACAAGAATCAATTCATTTGAATTATGATGCTGTAGAAGAATATTAAAAAGTACCACAGACTGTCTTGTAAAACAAAATAAATCTGTCTTGGACGAGGTTGTTGTTGTTAAGTGCCGTAGAGTCAATTCCAACCCATAGCAACCCTGTATACCGTTTCCAAGGAGCAGCTGGTGAGCTTGAACCACCTTGCAGTTCAAATGGCTTTGAAGTCTGTCACATTAACCCACAGTACCACACCAGAACTCGTCTTGGACGAGGTACAGACAGAATTCTCCTTAGAAGCAATCATGGCGAGACTGTCTTTAGTACTTTGAATATGTTGTCAGGAGAAACCAGTTCTTGGAGAAGGACATCATGCTTTGAAAGTGGAGGGTCAGCATAAAAGAGGAAGATCCCCAATGATATGAATTAATACAGGGGCAGCAACAATGTGCTCAAATATTTCAACAATTGTGAGGATAGTGCAGAACCAGGCAATGTTTTGTTCTGTTGTACATAGGTTGAGTTGGTGCTGAACCTAACAACAACAATACTCTCAAGTGCAATGTCGGGTACCTATTAGGTCCTCAAGATATAGATATTGAATAGATTATCATAACAAGATGTTTTTTCATTTCCAAAAGTATTCTAAACATTTTTCTATAATAATCATGCTGTTGTATTTCACAACTGGCTTCATGAAGTTGAGAGAAAAATCTCACTCCTAGTACTAGGGATCCAGATCTTTGGTGATTCAATGAGTTAAGTTTTAGACTGCTAACTGAAAGGTCGGTGGTTTGAACCCACCAGCTGTTCCATGGGAGAAAGATGCAGTTTGCTTCTTTATAGTCTTTAGAAATCTTAGGTATAAGTTATATACTCTGTTCTATAGAATCTCTATAAGTCAGAATCAGCTTGATATTACTGGGTTAGTATCAGGAACTATAGATGGAAAAGACAACAGAATGGGTTGATGAGAAGATGTGTTATAAGGATTAGAATCTTATGAAGAATGCCCTACAACCACATGCTATCTACGGTTTTCCCTCTCTCTTCCCCTTTTTTGATGCTGATGAAAGTTACTCCAGACAGTGTGTCTAAAATGAGATCTGTGGGTAAAATCATGACCTCATTCTCATTTGTCCTCTCTCGTATTTAATCACACCCACAGTAACCTGTTCCAAGTCCTTTGGGTCCTATCACAGGGGAAGGAATGTGTGTGTACTATTAGGACAGGAGTCCTGGTATGGCACTGTGGGTTAATGTGCCAGACTGAAAGCTGTTTGAACTGCAAGGTCAGCAGTTCAAGCTCACCAGCTGCTCCTTGGAAACATTACACAGGGTCACTATGGGTCAGAACCAGCTCGATGGCACTTCACAACAACAACAACAACAACAACAAATTAGGACAGGTGGGATGGTTCTGTGATAGAATTATCACCTTCCAATGTAAAGATCCAGGTTTCACTACTAGCCAGTGAATCTCATGAGCAGCCACCATTCATCCCTCTGAATGTTTGTGATTGATGTAATTCTTTAACAGATTTTAGTGGAAGCTGTGCATGGAATCCCCACAAGTTCAGGGAAATTTTGATAACAACAGACAACAACAAATCAAGCACAGGTACATGAGGGAGTATATTTGATCCTGGGCAGAGATCTTGGCTAGGTCCATGTTTGCACTACTTGAATTACAAGATACAAATGAAAAAGTAACAGCATATATATTTGTTGCCCACTATCCTATGCTGGAGTTCTGGTATGGTGTTGTAGGATGATGCACTGGACCACAAGGTTGGTCTGAACCATAATGTCGGTGGTTCAAAGTCACCTGCTGCTCCCCTGCACCCTATACGGGTCACTATGAGTCAAAACCAAATTGACAGCACTCAACAGCAACAACAATCCTATGCTACAACTTCAAGTTCAGCAGTTCAAACTCACCAGCTGCTCCTTGGGGACCCATCACAAGGTGGCTATTAATTGGAACCAACTCGATGGCACTTAACAACAACAATACTATGCTAGGAAAAAGGTCTTAATGTAATAATTCTAATATACAGCATGAAGAAATCTTCTATTCATAATTGAAGAGATCATTTGGGATAGTGAATAAAACTATAAGGTGAATTCTATGTGTACTACTTATCTAACAGAAGAAAACAGATGTTTGAAAGGTCATATCCACCAATATAATTTGACTTAAACTAAAACAAGTAATTAAAACTAATTAGAAAGAATCTCATCTAGCTTAATATCATTTTGGAAAAATCCCAAAGGAATTTTTACAGTGCAGTCTTCATGTATACACAATACAGGGTTGGGTTCACTAGTTGTTGTTGTTATGTGCTGTGGAGTTGGTTTCGACTCATAGCGACCCTGAACAGGGTTTCTGAGGCTGTAAATCTTTACGGGTGCAGAAAGCCTCATCTTTCTCCCACAGAATAGCTGGTAGTTTCGAACTGCTGATCTTGCGGTTCGCAGCCCAATTCCGCTACACTACCAGAGCTCCTTGGGTTCACTAGTAAGGATTAGTTATTTCCTGCACCTTTCATCCACTTGAATTTAACATTAAAAACAACATGCCTTTTATTCATTCACGGATTGTCTAATTCAACAAGGATACTATGAATCATAATAATTATAAACAAGGTCAATTATTTTTATTATGCATAAAAACATAAAAATTTATTTCATTAAAATGATTACTTTTTAATGGTCATTGTTTCTTTGAAATTTAGGTCACTACACCAAAATTAATGAACATATTAGGAGAGTCTGAATCTATCTCAAAGGGATTTTTATTATTCCTGAAAAGAAGGTATATTTTTCTTAGAGTTTCTTTAGAAAATGAAACTCCTCAGATATCTTAAGAAGAAGCAAATATTCAAGGTGAATTGTCTAAATAAGATCATTATATGAAAAAGCAACAGAAAGAGAATGACTTCATGAGCAAATAAATAGTAGAAGTTCTGGTAATGTGATTTGAAATGACTGAGACTGGAAAGAAAGTTTAGGTTCATTCCTTCTACAGAGTATGATTTAATGTATAAGTTTTTGGTGAAACACCTCTTCATGACTACAGAAAGTGCAGAGGACTACCATTGACAATGTTTTCTACCATCAAATATCACTTCTGTGAATTTTAATCATTTATCTGCATCTTCATTAAAGGTACTTGAGAAGGAACCAAACAATAATAGTAGTTTTGTAGAACTAGCATGTGATAAAAAGAAAACTTACTGTGGAACATTTTCATTTCTCAATCCTGAGGAAAATTTGGTTACTTTTTGTCTTCAGTCATTAATTATCTAATTTTTAGCTTGAGAAACACTATTCTGAAATTCTATTTTACAATAATTCAACCTCATGTGAGAGTTAGAGAAAACACTGAATGGCATGGTCTGAGAGTTAACTGTTTAAGAGTTAACTGTTAAGTCAGAGAGAAAATCAGTTACATTGACAGTTTGCTTCTCCTCTGACCTTATGTGCCTACGCGCATCAGCCCCAAAGGATCCCCGAGGACCCTTAAGTTCAAACCCAACTGAAACAAGGTGGCTATGAGTTAGAACTAACTCAACGGCATGCATGAACATTAAAAATAAAAACAGTTTATGTAGTGCAGAGTGAGAAGGAAAGAAAAGGAATGCATGGGGAAAAAAATCCTTTCTCTAGGTTTAACAATCCAGTGAGACATAAAATGATAACTCAAGAAACTAAGTGAAATAAACTTCAATTTGGACCTGACACTGGCTATTAATTCTCAAGCAAGCAAGAATTCGCTTTTGAATTCTGCCTAATGGCAACTGCAAAAATCTAGTCAAATACAGTTTCAGAGCATGACCATATTATTTCAAACTTTAAAAACAAAATAAAACAGTAATACTAAGGTCTTCTTACTGTATTTCAAGACAGGCATGTCCATTAAATAACACTGGATGTAATCTGAGGATCAGAAAGAGTCTGCTTGCATGCTATGTATATTTTCCATAAAATTTTCCTATGCAAAGACTCTCTTTGGAATGTTTCATCATTCCAATTATGCAGAGAGAACATTTAAGTATTCCTTGTAGGATCTAATCACAAAAAGGGGGAGTCATCAACCTTCAAATTCAGGCTCTGTCACATATTTAATGCTACTTAGAGAAAATAAGTCCCATTACAAAGAAAAGTGATCCAACAGAATATGGAAATTATTGAACAACATTATAAAATAACAAGTAAGTAAAAAAACAAGCAAATAAACACATTTAATAAATGATTGTAACAGTACATAAACAGAGAACTGCCAGAAATTCAAGCAAGATTCAGGAGAGAATGTGGCATAAGGTAGATTGTTGCTAGCATCAGATGGAACTTGGCTTAAAACAGAAAATACCAGAAAGATGTTTACTTGTGTTTCATTGACTATGTGAAGACATTGGACTGTGTGGATCATATTAAATTATTGAGAACACTGCAAATAATGGGAATTCCAGAACAATTAACTGTGCTCATGTGGAACTTGTATACAGATCAAGAAGCAGTTATTGATCAGAAAAAGGGGATACTGAATGGGAAGGTGTGTGTCAGGGTTGTGTCCTTTTACCATTCTCATTCATCCTTTATGAAGAGCAAAGAATTCGAGAACATGGAATATAGGACTGAAGGAAGAATCATTAGCAATCTTCAATATGCAAATGGCACAACCTTGATTGCTGAAAGCTAAAAGGACTTGAAGCACTTAGTGATGAACATCAAAGATTACAGCCTTCAGTATGAATTACACCTCAACATAAAGAAAACAACGATTCTCTCAATGGGATCAATAAGCAACATTATGACAAATAGAGAAAATAGTGAAATTGTCTAGAGTTTTATTTTACTTGGATCCACAGTCAATAGCCATGGAAGAAAGAGTTAAGAAATGAAGTGAGATGTATTGGGCAAATCTGCTGCAAAATATACAATGATGTCACTTTGAGGACAAAGTAGCAGGTGATCCAGGGCAAGGTATTTTCATTAACCTTATAGGAAGATGAAAGCTGGGCAATTAATAAGAAATACTGAAAAAAACCGATGTCTTTGAACTATGGTGTTGGCAAGGAATACTGAATGTACCATCGACAACTGATATCATGCAGTAGCTTCAAAGAGTAAACACAAGGTCCACAGTTCAAAGCTGCCAGTCAATCCACTGGAGAAGGATGAGACTTTCTACTCCCACAAAGATTAAAACCCCTGGAAACCCAATTTGATTTTGTTAAGTGCCATTGAGTCGGTTCTGACTCTTAGTGACCCTACTTAGGGTTTCTTAGGAGCAGCTGGTGAGCTTGAACCACTGACCTTGTGGTTCAAATTGATCTTGTGGTCCAGTGCTTAGCCTACAGTGCTATACCAGGACTCTATTATCTGAAACCCTATACAGGGTCACTAGAGTCACAACCAGCTTGATAGCACTTAACAACAATGGCATTTGTAAAACTGGTATAAAACATTTAATACAGTGTTGCAAGAAAGTTTAAATTGGATTACATAGGTGGCTTGCATACAATGAGTTGTCTGTAAACACTAGCTAGTTTTAAGACTAACAAAGAATTCTAAATATATTTTTTGTTTAGTTTGTATTTTGTAGTTGCTGAGAATATACTAGGACAAATCAAAATGTATTGCTACAAAATCATAGAAATCTAAATTAGACAAAAAGATCAATCTCTAAACCTACTAAACAACTGCCCAACAACATTATAATATAACAAACAAATAAAATGTTGCTAAACCCAACTAAAACTGGTTGTAGCAGTACATCAACAAAGAACTGTTTTCAAAAGCCTGGTACTGGTATGATGAAATCAACGGAACAGAACTGAGAACCCAGAAGAAATTCTATCCACTAAGGTCAGCTGTTCTTTGACAAAGAACAAAATACATTAAATTCGAAAGCGATAGTTTCTTCACAAATTGTGGTGAAAAAACTGGGTATACACTTGCCAAACAATGAAACAAGACTCGTGTCTCATAGTATATACAAAAAAGAATTCAACATGGACTATAGACCTAAATGTAAAACCTCGTATGACAAGAATCATCATTGGAAAAATAGAGACAATCTTAGGGGCTGGCTCTGGTACATGGCATAAATACATGATCAAAAATAGCTAAGAACATACAAACAGAAGAAGGTAAATTAGGGACCTACTGAAAATTAGAAACTTATGTGCATCAGGTGTATACATGCATTTATCCTGTGTGGTGCTGGACTGCTAATCAAAAGGTCAGTGGTTCAAACCCACCAGCCATTCTTTGGAAATTCAATGGCACTTAACAACAATATACATCAAAAGATTTCACCATAAGAGTAAAAGGAGAACCTACATACTGGAGGAAAATTTTTGGCAATGGCATATCAGACAAGGGACAATCTTTAAAATTTAAAGAAAATTTCAAGATCTCAACAAGAAAAAAGACAAATAATTCAATTAAAAATGGATAGAGGAAATGACCAGATACTTCACCAAAGAAAACATGGAGGTAGTCAGCAAACAAATAAATGTTCATGATCAGGAAAACTTCTGGCAAGATGGTGGACTAGTCAGATGCACAATATGGACCCTGTACAACAAAGGTACAAGAGACCAAATGAAACAGAAAAAGATGAATATTCTGAAACCCTGAACTTCAGATGAAAGTGAATTGAATAGGTTTACATAGACTAAATGGGACAGAGATAAATAGTGATGCATGCTCAACCTTGGAACAACAGTGCTCTGTGATACAGGGATCAAGGCATAGTCTGAAGTGGAGAAATAATACTAAGATGTTTGACTGTCTTATGAATATTGGTTTCCCTTGCCTACTATTGTAAAATAGACACTTGAATGGGATAGAAAGGAATGTCGGGAAACATGATTACAGAAAGGTTGTAAGCCTGTTTTTGGCCTGTAACTGATTAGAATACCTAAAAGGGATTCTACAACTTGCCCGTGAAATAGGCCTCCTGTGGAGCCTTTGCAGTATATAAGACCTTAGGTGGAATCCTGAGCCCCATCTCAGAACCTTCTGAGGTGGGACATTTCCACTAAAAACGACAAGCAGACCAGCCTGGCACAGCTAGAGCCACAGAAGATATATATGTCTTCAAAGAAAGATAAGCAGGAAAAACCCAAAACAAAATATGTTAGTATGATTGGCTATTACAAGAAAAAGCAAGTTGTTCATTGGGAAGCCATCAAGACAATCAATCAAGTCTCTTTAAGACAAACCTCCCTCTAAGACTGAAACTCAATGGGAACATATGAGCAGGCATGTAAGATTGCTGACAACCACATTGGTCTACTGGTGAGTGGAAGAGGGGAAAGGCATCAATGAAGAAATGAGCTGAGTTCAACCACGTCCCATAGACTTCCATTGACCTGGAGATGAGAGGAAGAAGAAGACCTGGTTTGTCTAAAGTGTGGTGAGCCCATGGACAAGGACATAGCCATGGATGGCTAGAGCTGAGAGTGAAGCATCCAAATGATATTAAGTTAGGGGAGATGCACAAGAATGCCCAAACTTGCAGGTAGTACCCATTTGACCTAGCCTCAATGACTTGATAATCAGAACTCGACTAGAGGACAATAAAAAAAAAACATTTTTTTTTTATAATGGGAATGAGTGTAAATTGCTACAGTTTGATGAACTTGACCTATACTCATGGAGGTAGTAGCTCAACATACCAAGAGAGGGAGTCTTCACATCAAGTATCAATGCTATCCCTTCTGTATACAAGGTAGATAGGGATGGACAACTTAGACAATGTCTACCTAAAATGAGGGGGCAATAAAGGCACAAAGTGATTGGCTTACAAGTTTTCAAGAGGGAGTTTAATTTAAGAGTGCGGGGGTGGGTGGGGGGAGATAAGAGTCCCCACTGAATAGTTTTCATCCTGTCTAGATGGGTCTGGTTAAAAGAGATGGGGATAAGATTCTTATGATTCAATATTGAGCAATTGTTATCATGACTAATTGAGACTGTCACAATTGTAAAGGTAGAAGTTTTGTAACAAAAACGAGGGAGTAGTCTATCTTACATACTAGGAACAGAGGGCCCTATGACAAAGGGAGAAGAGCACAAGCGGAAAGTGGGACCCTATCCAGAGAAGCAAAGACACCAGAGATGGTGGCAGAGATGGGGACATGGAGAGAGGGAGCAGCTGAGGACTCTAGATTCATGGAAAGAGAGGGACTGTGAGCTGGTGGCCAGGAGGCAGGCTTGCAGAATGTGCTCTTTGGTGGTGTAAATTATTATATATGCCTAAGGCTTTTTTGTTTATTTTTTAAAAATAGAGCTAAAATGAATATAGAGAAATATTGTTAACTGATGGTTCATGAAGAGGATTATAATCATTGTAATGAAACAAATTATATGATTTGTTGAACATAAAACTGATTATCTGCCTTGTAAACTTTCACTCAAATCACAATTAAAACTTTAAAATGAAATAAATAAAGTTAATTGAATGCTTGCTGGAAGTAGAAGCTAATCAGGGACAGCTAGAGAGGGAAACTGAATTGTGAATCATCAGCCAGACGTAGCTTAACCATCTTGTGAACATCTTTGCCAACAGAAGAAGGTTTGGCAGAAAAGATTCACACATGTAGCAGGAGAGGTGTGATGAGAGGTGAGGTGTGTTGCAGTGTGAGTTGTGGACCAGCTGTACCACTGTGGTGTGGTGCTTTGGTGCCTTGATTCAGATGGACTTGACTCCAGATCTACAAAACCCACAGAGCCACCACACCAGCATTTAACCATGTTCCTTCCTCCAAACTTCCCTGTGGTCTTAGAAGACACTGAAACCAGTTCCATCAAAAGCCCTCATGAGCTACTTCTGGATCGAATGCCCTGAACATAGATAACACCGAGGCCAATAGGAACTCCATCTAGGGTCAGGCACTCCACTTTCACATCCACTCCACAACCACCTTGTGAGCTTCATCAATTGCAGGAACCCACCAGCAATTTCTCCCCTCTGTGTCCAACAAATGCTCTATTTGTTTTTACAAACAGGACAGCCCACAATGGCTCAAAGACAACAGACAATTTTTGCTCACATGAAGAAACAAATGAGAATGGCTCAAGCAAATGACCCAAATGCAGAGATATAAAACAATTTATGAGGAAAAAACGTAATGGAACTAACTGAAAAAGAATTCTAAAGAATGACATATTTATTTGTATTTAGTTGATGATTGTGTGCTGATGTGTTCTTTGGCTCTCACCAACTGTCTCCTGTGGGTGTAGTTAGAGAATGGAAGTGTGTACATCATTCACATTTGTCATTTGTGCACCTCAGTTTCAGGTGGATTTGGCTAGTGTTAATTGCTGACTATCACCGATAAGGTGGTATAAGAGCCCACAGGAGACAGTTGGTGAGAGCCTAAGAACATATTAACACAATCATCAACTAAATACAAATACGACAATTCCACATTGCCCCAGAGACAATAAACTATTTTAGCTCATATGAAGGAAAAAAGAGTTAATGGCTCAAACAAATGAACAAGATTCAGAGACAGAAAACATTACTGAGGAAAGAAAGACAATGGAACTAACTGAAAAAGAATTTACAAGAATGATATTTAGGTATCATATAAGGATTGACAGAAAAATTAAGGAAAGCAAGAACACGGAGGCAGGGGTGACTTTAGAAGAATTCAAGAAAGCACTACAATAAAAACAGACAAAATAAGTACAAATTTTAAAACAATGCAATCCCTACAATTATAAATACAGAAGATTAATACAAAGGTTTCAGAAATGGACAATGCATTGAAAGAGCAAAGGAGTAGATTCAAAGTAATGGAAGCTAAAATTAGTGAACTTGAAAATAACTTTCTTAATACTAGTATGCTGGAAGAACAATCAGAAGGAAAATAAAAATGAAAAATTCTGCAGAAAGTCTAAGAGTTATCATGAAGTGTAACAACTTATGAGTTACCAGAATTCCAGAACAGGGAGAGACAATAAAAAACATAGAGAAAATTGTTGAAGAGTTGTTGGAAGAAAACTTCCCTAACATCATGTAAAATGAAAAGATAAGCATACAAGAAGCTGAATGAACCCCTAACTGGATAGATCCCAAGAGATAATCACCAAAACATATCATGATCAAACTTTCTAAAATCAAAGACAAGGTAAGAATCCTAAGAGCAGCTTGGGAAAAACAAAAAGTTACCCATAACAGAGAACCAAGAAATCTAAACTCTCATCACTCAGTAGAAACCAAGACAGTGGGATGATATATATAAAACTCTGAAAGAAGAAAATCCTCAAACAAAAAATGTAGTAAAATTAGGATGTTTCCTGATAAACAGAAATTTAAAAAAATTGTAATGACCTGAACAACTTTACAAAAAAATGATAAAAGATGTTCTGTGGACTGTTATCATAAATGACAACAGCACCCAAAATTTAATCCAGATTTAGAAGCATTTAAAGTAAAACAAATCTACAGGACTGAAACTAGGGAGCCAGAGAAGAATTTATAATGAAGTAAACTGTGATGCAAAAAGAGGGAATAGCATACATACAGAACTTCCAAATGGCATGGAAATCAAGTGTATTTCAAGATAAAACAGGCTGTTTTAAACATGGAAAATACTAACAACTAACAGGGCAAACTCAAAATTAATACATCTGTACATCAAAATAAAGAGGAATATTAAAGATTAGTAAATATTAACACAATATAAATTAAAATGAAAAGAAAACCCACCAACAATGAACTCAATGCAGCAAATGATGTGGAAAACAGAAACCAGCAGCTCCACAAAGAAACACACAGCAAAATGACAGCAATCAATTCATAACTATAGATAATTATACAAATATAAATGGATCAAATGTACCAGAAAGAGACATAAAGAGAAGAAGGGATATCAGAATCCTTAAATATTCTGTTTACAAGAAACACATCAAAAAGAGAGAGACAGCTTAACTGAACATCAGCAGAAGAATGGTCAAATTTTGGCACATATATGCAATGAAATACAATGCAATGTTGAAGAATAACAATGAATCTGTGAAACACTTCACAACATTGATGAACCTGGAGGACATTATACTGAGTGAAATGACTTAATCACAAAAGGACAAATATCGTATGAGACCAGTGTTGTAAAAAGTTAAGAAAATTATTTCTTAATAAAAGAAACCATTAATGATGGTTATGGGGGAGTGAGGGGGAAGGGATTATTCATGGATTAGAGGGTAGACACATGTTACTGTGGGTGAGAGGACAGGCAGTATACAACAAGAGGGAGATTACAGAGGAAAGATGAAGGTAGTGGCAGACACACAACAAATGCTGGAGAGGATGTGGAGAGACTGGGATCCTGCTACACTTCTGGCGGGACTATAAAATGGTGTGGACACTGTGAAAAACAGTATAATGCTTCCTCAAAAAGTTGGAAATAGAAATACCATATGACACAGCAATTCCACTTGGTATATATCCTAAAAAAATAAGAGTCATGAAATGAAAAGATATTTGCATGCTTATATTCATCACAGCACTATTCACAATACCAAAAATGGTGATTATGTGCCACTGAGTCGGTTCCTACTCATAATGATCTCATATAGGGTATCTGAGGCTGTACATATTTATGGGAGTGAAATAATCTATAGTCATCCACTGATAGCAGAGACATTTTAAAACATGTCTTATTTATTTAGAATTACTCTGTGCAAAAATGACCAAATCACCCCTTTCTACATGTTCATGTACAAATCAGTGACAATAATAACATTCTTTGAGTTGTACAACCGTTCTCACCCTCTGTTTTCTGAGTTGTTCCTCTCTGACTAACATAAAATTATTGCTTTCTAAGTTACCTAACAAATTTTTCCAGTTTACTGCTATCACTTTGATACCATATAGACTACAACATCAAACCCATTACCACTGAGTCAATTCCAACTCACAGTGGCACTGCTGTCCAAAGTATAGAACTACCCCATAAGGTTTCTAAGGCTGTAACTGCTATGGAAGCGGATGGTCATGTCTTTCTCCTGAGGAATGACCGGTGGGTAAATCACAGACCTTTTGGCTAACAGCAGAATGAATAATTAGTGTATCACATGGTCTCCTGATCTCATATATTGTTGTTAAGTGCCATAGAGTCAGTTCAACTCATAACAACCCTGTATAAGTTTTTAAAGCAGCTGGTGGGTTTGAACCACTGACCTTGTGGTTAACAGTCCAGTGCTTATCCTGCAGAGCCACACCAGGACTCCTATATAAAGTTCATAAAAGAGCATAATGTTCAAGGCAGACATTTTTTATTAGTCAAGCTAAACTTTTGTTTAGTTTTAAGAAAACTTCAGATAATATTTTAGATTCACTTTTAAAGATTACCCAGGGCAATAGTTTCAGGATTTCAACCAACTCCCTTGGCACAAGGAAGTCTGGAGTTCATGAGACTATGAAAATCTCTTCTGTATTTTTGTCCTTTTGATCAGAGTTTCTTTACAGACTCCTGTATCAAAGTGTTCAGTAATGGCAGTCAGGGACCATCCAGTTCTTCTGTTGTCATAGCAAAGGGGACAACTGTTCATACACGCACATAGCCACACACCTCAATGTATTTTTGAGGTCACTGGCCACTCAGAAACAATCGCTTAACTCTTTTGTCTTCTTAATTGTAGCTTCAGGTGGTGCTGTAGAATAAGCACTGGGCCACAAGTTCAGTTTGAATTGCAAGGTCGGTGGTTCAAATCCATCAGCTGCTCCTCAGAAATCCTATACAGGTTCACTATGAGTCAGAACTGACTTGACGGCACTACCAACACGAAGCTTCCTTGAGAGGTTTTATTCATATATATTGTAAGCAATATATATTTTCACCTTTGTGGCTCTATATTTAGCAAGCTAAATCCACATTTTTTTTTTTGAAATTCGGACAGAGTTGTTATTGTTTGGTTTTATTAGGCATCCTCCTGTTGGTTCTGACTCATAGTTACCCTAAGCACGAAAGAACAAAACTACATCTTCATGTGCCAGTCTCACAATTATTGCTATGCTTGAGCTCATTGCTGATAACTAACTGCCAATCCTTCTCATTTGGGGTCTTCCTTTTCTTCACTGACCCTGCACTTTACCAAGCATGGTATTCTTATCCAGGGACTAATTCCTCCTGATGACTTGTCTGAAGTATGAGAGGTGAAATTTTGGCATTTTGGCTTCTAAGGAGCATTCTGGCTGTGCTTCTGATGGGGAGAGCTTCCTAAATACTAATCTTATCAGTTTCAAATACAAAGGCATAGCACAGACTTTCAAGAACCTAAGAGTGTAGTCTAGGATAGGAGTCTCTATGGGGATATAAACATGAAAATAAAATGAAAAGTTTCTGAATTTACCAAACTCAACATTGAAAAGTGACTATACCATAATTAAGATATTGTCGTTGAATAGTCATCACTGTACTCTTAAAGCATGTAATCAACAACAGGTTGGAAAGCTGGAAGAGAACATTTAGCTAAAGGGACAAACAGATTAATAAATGAAACTTTTAAAAGCTAACCTAACAGATTCAATCTATGATAAGATGATCTCAGAATATGTGCCATTCAGTCTATAAATATAACAAGTTAAACAAAATGAGAGTCTTAAATAAATGAATGTAACCCTTCTAAAAAATCAGTGCCTAATTTGCATTTTATAGTTTGCTTGCTTATTTTCTGTGAAACAGCATACAATTTAGCACATATTTTTTTTAAGTAGCAGCATATGTGTGCAATATGCTAGGTGCTACAAATACTACTATCATCAAGAAGCACACATATGCACACACACAGGGACATAATTTAATTACAAATAGAAAGATAACTTTAATTTCATAACTTCTATACAGGGTCACTATGAATCAGAACTGACTCAATGGCACTTAACAGCAACATTAGGAGATCTGGAGGCCTGTGTAGTGCTGTAGGATAAGTACTGGAGTGTTAACCACAACCTTGGTGATCCAAACCCATCAGGAACTCCTCAGAAACTCTATACTGGGGCACTATGAGTCAAAACTGACTCTTTGGCACTTAACAACAATTAGGAAACCTAAACGACTGTGAAAAAATCTATTGCTACAATAACACATTATTGAGGACTCTCTGTCTGAGCATAAGATACTTAGTCATTTATCCATCCTTAACCATTTACAGAGCAATACATCAGATGCATAATTACAGAACAGGAAGTGCCCAGCTGTTTTATACTTTATTGAACAGAAAGAAGTGGTTGACATTTTCAGCACAAGAGTTGAGAGTGATACATAGAGCATTTTCAAACATTTCAAAAACTCTAGGATTACTGTATGTCACATGAGAATTCTGGCTTTACTACATGACTTGGGTAGACAAAAGTCAGGGTGGAGGTGTGGACAATGATAAGACCACAAGGATATAAGGTTAGTAGGTGGCAATGATGGTAGTGGTTATGTGCCAGTGGTGACTATGGGCCATGGAGTCATTTCGGACTCATAGCAACCCTATATATGGTTTCAGAGACTGTAAATCTTTACAGGAGCAGAAAGTTTCATCTTTCTCCCATGGAACTGCTGGTAGTTTTAAACTGCTGACCGGTATGCTACCAGAGTTTTAGTAGGACAGCTAAAAAGAAGCTAGAAGGTTTAATTTGGTCTATCTAGACAAGTCCAAGAGTCCTGATGTCTCTCAGTGAGCTAATGTGCTGTACTCCAAAGTTGGTTTGAACCACAAGATTGGTGGTTCAAGCTCACCTGCTGCTCCTTGGAAATCCTATACACAGTCGCTATGGGTCAGAATTACCTCTATAGCACTTAACAACAACAAAGGCAAGTCCAGAGTTCGGTATGTCTTCCTATGACAATTACTAGAGTGAAAGCAGGGTTTGGTTATCTCACTGATTTATTTGCAATAGTTTGAGTATCTAGAATTGTTATTATTACCTGCTGTCAAGTTGGTTCTGACTTATAGGGACCTTTTATAGGGTTTTGAAAGAGCTGCTTATGGGTTTGAACCTCTGATTTTTCAGTTAACAGTCCACACTGCTTATCCTACAGTGCCACACCAGGACACTCAAGTATACAGTAAGCAGTCAATATTGACCTTCCCTGGTCACTCTACTCAAAATTACAACCTGCTTCACTTTTCTCCTTAGCATTAACTATGATCCTAACATACTATAAATTATACTTACCTCATTTACTATCTAATTCCCTATTTTTTCCTTATAAAGGAGAATAATGAGACTTTGTCTCATGTACTTTGGACATAATGGATCAGTCCCAGGAGGAAGACAACATGCTTGACAAAGTAGAGTCAGTGAAAAAGAAGATGACCTTCAAAGAGATAGACTGATGTGATGGTTGTAACATTATTCTCAAACACGGCAACAATTGTGAGTGTGGTGCAGAACTGGGCAGTGTTTCCTTCTGTTGTAGGGCTGCTATGAGTTAGAACTAACTCAATAGCATCTAACAACTACCCCAACAATATATGGGCAAGTGACTTTAGATAATTCCAATTTCATGCAATCCCAAAATGATAGCATCTTCAACAAATGTGCTGGGATACCTAGATCTCCACAAACCAAAGAATGAACTTGGCCTTTATTTCATAACTACATACAAATTCATTCAAAATGGTTATTAGATTCTTATCAGATAAATGATTTCTGAAGATTGTCTTCACTTTTTGGTAAAGTCTTTTGATGATCAAACCTTAAATTTTTATAAGGTCATATTTATTCATCTTTTGCCACTTATGATTTTGATTCTATTTTAAATAATCTATAATTAAAAGCTGAATCAGACAGCACTGCCCCTGAATTTTCTTCTATAAATTGTCATGCATTTTATTTTATGGTTTTACTTAGTACATTTAGGCCTTTAATACATTCTGAATTTGTTTCTGTGTATGAATTGAGGCATGGGACAGGCTTCATTTTTCTGCATGTGCAATAACCTAATTATAAAATGGGCAAAAGACTTAAACAAACATTCCAACAAAGAAGACATTCAAATGGATACTAGACTGATGAAAATATGCTTAACATTATTAATCATCAGAGAGATACTCATTGAAAACACAATGAGATACCATTTCACTACAATTATGATGGCTAATGAAATATAAATAGTACATTTTGGCACAGATACAGGGGAATCAGAAAATTGATCTGTCTCTAGTGGGATTAGAAAATGGCACAGCAATTGTGAAAAACAGTAGGGTGAATCCTCGAAACACTAAAAACAGAACTACCATGTTATTGCTGCTGTTCTTGTTAAGGGTCATTGAGTTGGTTCTGACTCATAGTCACCATGTACAGGTTTTCTGAAGCTGTAAATTTTTACAGGAGCAGACAGCATCATCTTTCCCATATAGAGCAGATGGTGGACTCAAAACATCAAACATGTGGTTGGCAATTCAGGGATTACAATACAGTGTCACCAGTACTTACATAAAATCAAATATCTCATGGGATTTGGTTCCTTGGTTTTGAAGTTTAAGGTCATGGTTTTAATGGACATCCAGTAATTGGCCTAGTAATGTATTTATGGCTTCTATTATACCTTCCTATTTTTGTATGGTGTCTAGGGTATAAAAACTTGCAAATGACGGCACATGACACAAATATTGGTTTCTATTCACCTAGAGCAACATAGGAAGTAGGAGAGTCAGGAATAGAAAAAGGATATGTAATGTAGAGCTAATCGCATCCATGAGCAACTATTTCCTTTGCTATGATGTCAGAAGAATGGAATGGTGCCCAGTTACTATTACTGAGTAGTTTGATCAAAGAGTACTCGGAAAATCTGATCTAAAGGAAGGAAATGCAGAACAGAAATTCAAATTCTCATGGACGTCTGACTTTCTGGAACCATTTAGGCACTAGAAATGATGAAATTACGGCACTAGGAAAATCTTTTAAAGTTAACCCAAATAAATTGTCTGGAGACTTCTAGAAATCAAACAATAATTTAGTATAACTATTAAAAATACCAATCTTTTAGTAACTATCTATATGGGAGGGATAGAATTGACAACAACAACTCAAAAGGTTAGATAGGGAGCTGAGAGTTTATGTTAAAAAGGGAGAAACAATTCTGAAAAGGACGGTGAGAATGATGGTATAACTTAAAGAATGTAACTAATGTTATTAAATCATATATGTAGAAACTGTTGAATTGTTGTATGTTTTGCTATGAATATTCTCAACAAAGAAGAAACTGCTGGATTGATGCATGTTTTATTCCATATATTATCAATAACAACAAGAATATACATAAGATTTAGGGGGGAGAACTCATGAGAAAACATAGGAGTAAAACTTCCAGACGTTCTTTTAGGCAATGTATTCTTAGATATGATGCCAAAAGCATGAGCAACTAGATAAAAATAAGAAAGTGGAATTCATCAACACTTAATATATTTGTATATTAGAGAACATTATCAAGAATGAAAAAAAGATGAAAAGCAGAATAGGGGAAATATTTGGAAACTAATATCTATTAGTTATGGGTTCAATCCAGAATACATGAAATATTCTTGAAGTTCAACAATATTTTCAGCCTGATATACAGAGGCTGGCAGTCCTTACAAACCTCTGCTTCACTAGCAACCTGCTTGTAATCAAGTAAACTTGTTCAATTCTCTGAGTTTTAGTTTACTCTTAAAGAAATAGGACTGCAACATCTAATCCTAACATTGTGTGCTATGAGGATTAAATGCAAAATGTATATAAAATCTCGTAAGATATTGCCAAGTGCATGGTAAGTGACAAGTGAAGATTATATTATATTGGTATTATTTTTAAAGTATTAGTGCATCTCTTGGAATTAATTTTTTTTTTAAGTTTTTATTGTGAATTGAGTGATAGTTTACATGGGAGGACATTGGTTTTTGCACTCATCATTTCATTGCAATGATTACACTCTCTTCCATGCATCATTATTCAACAGTATTTGCATCTATTCCCTCTGTTTTTCTGTGTGTGTGTGTGTGCAGGGGGTGTATACAAAAACACTCTGGAATATATAACCATTTAAACCAGAAAAGGGTATGTTCTGCAAGCCTTCCTCCTGGCCATCAGTATCTGGCTGCCAGTATACAATGTTTCTCTTTCCATAAGTTTAGAGTCCTCAGCTACTGTATTTCTCCATGCCCTCATCTCTGTCTCCATCTCTGATGTTGCTGCTTCTCTGGATAGGGTCCCACATTCTGCTTATGCTCTTTTCCCTTGATGGTAATAGGGTCCTCTGTTTCTGCAATGTAAGATTAACTACTCCCCCATTTTTGCTGCAAAACTTCTACCTTTACCTTTACAGTTGTGACAATCACAATTAGTCATGATAACAATTACTATTGATTCATAAGAATCTTATCCTCATATCTTTTCATCAAGCCTGCCTAGACAAGGTGAATACTATTCAGTGGGGATTTACATTCCCCCGCACACTCTGAAACTAAACTCCCTCTTGCAAACTTGTAAGCCAGTCACTTCATGCCTTTAGAGCTCCCCTATTTTAGGTAGCCAATGTCTAAGTTGCCCATCCCTATCAATACTGTATACAGAGGAGATAGGATTGATTCTTGATGTGAAGACTCCTTCCCTCTCAGTTGGTACCTTGAGCTACTACATCCATAAATATAGGTCAAGTTCATCAAATTGTAGCAATTTATACTTATTTCCTTTATTAATTTAAAAGTTTTAAAAAATCTTTCTCTGTTCTAATTTGGATCATCAAGCCATGGAAGCTAAGTGGAATGGGTATTATTTAAAAGTTTGGGCATTCTTGTGTGTCTCCACTCATTTCATATCAGCTGGATACTTCACTCTCCGTTCAAGCTCTCTGTGGCTGTGACCTTGTCCATGGGCTCAGGAGTCCCCAGGTCTCACCACACATCAGAACAACCAGCCCTTCCTCTTCTCTCTCTCTCATCTCCAGCTCAGTCAGAGTTTATGGAATGTGTCTGAACTTGGGCCATAACTTCATTGCTGCCTTTCCCCCCTCTTTCACTCACCAGGAGACCAACATGGTTGCCAGCAAGCTTATGCCTGCTAATGTGTTCCTTTGTGTTTCAGTTTTGGATAGGGGTTTGTCCTAAAGGGATTACAATTTAAATTTAAATGAGAGTTTTTAAAAAACGCACAAACTAGGACCACTTTTTAACTATCTCTCAATATGAAATTTTTAGAATAGCTATTTTGTCAGTAAAAGGCTGTACATCTAAAGATTAAGAAAAACCTTCTTTCCTTGTAATGAGATATTATGATGGTAGAATTTGCATATATCCATGAGTCTGGCTTACTAGAGCTTTGACTGAACTTTGTAATGCAAAACTGAGGTGTGGATTCTGATTCATACTGAACTTACAAACATCCTACAGGAAAAATAAAATGGCCTCATAGTATTTCCAAGCATTTACAGAATCAGATTGACATAGCTTTCCCCATGGAATGCCTGGTGGGTTAAATTACAGCCCTGCAGGTTAGTAGTTCAGTGCTTGTCCACTGTTAACATCAGGTGAACTAGAACTAGAAAACTAGGTTCTATGACGTTGTTTCACACATGGCACCCATATATATATTGTTGTTAAGTGCAGCCGAGTCAGTTCCAATCCATAGCAACCCTGTATAGGGTTTCCAAGGAGCGGCTGGTAAGCTTGAACCACCAATCTTCTGGTTCAAATGACTTTGCAGTCTGGCACATTAACCCACAGTGTTATATATATATATATATATATATATATATATAACTATTTCTTAGGTGTCATGTGTGGACCAACTTCATATAACCTAGTTTTATAGGGGATAGATAGATATAAAAAAATCAGTTAATTTCAACTTAGATTTTGCACATCATATAAATGGCAGAAATCGAATAACATACCTACTCTTCATTTATCGACTTTCTCATACTCAGCCATTTCACATTTATGACAATCATAAACAATCAACTATTTTGCACGTTAGCAACATGGGTCTGACAGTAACAAACACTGAGATGCAATGTTAAGAGTAATGCTGGCTGTGATGGTTAAGGCTATGTGTCAACTTGGCTGTGTCAAGATTCTCAGTGGTTTAGCAGTTGTGTAATGATGTAGTCAACATACATTTGTGATCTGATGTGATCGTCTTCCATTTTTTATAGTACTATTTTTGCATATTAATCTGTTCTTTGGAACCCATGTCAGTAAGTGAGAAGTGGGTATAGATATAAAAGTATTTTTAATCATTAAATTTTAATTCTACTTACAATACTAAATGAAAATTGCACACCAAACAAACAAAATTCTTATTAGCAGAATATAGAACACTGATAAATGCATTTTCCCAATGAACACTTTTTAATTCATAAACAGGAAATCATTTTTATAATTTGATATATAAGTCAAATGAGGGAGGCTCATTAAATCTGAAGAACCACCAGTAACACTAAGTGTCAAATAATTCATAAATTGTTTAACACATTTGAACAAAAAACATGCAAATTACTTTTATAACCAAGCTCATTCTAGTTTTTGTTTTGTTTTGTTTTCTGAAAAGATGATATTTTTCAGCTGTGAGACTCCAAAAGTTTAATTGCAAAGTGATAAACACAGAGCTTTTGCTAATTAAATCAGAAGAATGCAATTTAAGCTGACACCGTGCTAGGTGCTCAAATTAAGTAACTGTCCCACTGTATTAAATAGAGTATGTTTATCACAGATAAACTCTCAGCCTATTTATTTGATATGACAGGAGATGGAAGAGGAAAATTAATCCTTCCAGTATTGTAGGCAATAGATACACAGCTGTTTACTTCTAATGGTCTGATCTACAACTTTAGAAACAATTAGAAAAGATTTAAACAATGTTGTCCTTAAGCAGAATCAGAATCTAATAAAAGTTTCTTCTTAGTAAATTGGTCTCCCAGAATTTATGAAAAATAATTCGCAATATGTGTGCATAAGTATCTGTGGATTATATTCAAACATCATTAAATATCAGAAAATAATGAAAACGTATATCTTACAAAACAGAAAAAAGTACAACTAGGCTAACTATATTTCAAGTATCATATTTGGGTGTTGAAATAATCTTCACCGAATTAATTGCAATACGTTTCACTTATGAATTTATCCATATTCTATAGAATTCCTATTTTATTCCAGCCATTATGAGCATAACTAAGATGAGCAAACACATATCTTGCCTATAAATATCTTGTAGTGTTCTTTTTAGATTGGTTCTTGGGCAGTATTTATCAAGTTAAGAGGCTTGTTGTTGACGTTAGGTGCTGTGGAGTTGATTCTGACTCATAGTGACCTTTTGCACAACAGAATGGAGCTCTCCCTGGTCCTGCACAATCCTCACAATAGTTCTAAGCTTCACTCCATGGCTGTTGCCATTGTGCCAATCCAGCTCTTTTTCACTGAGCCTCCACTTTACCAAGCATGACATCTTTCACCAGGGAATTGTCCCTCCTGATAATATGTCTGAAGTATGAGAGATGAAGTCTTTCCATACTGGCTGATAAGGAATATTCTGGCTGACTTCTTCCAACACAAATTTGTTCTTCTAGCCAGCAGTCCATAGTACTTTTAACATTATTTTCCAACATCATAACTCAAATGCCTCAATTCTTCTAAGGGCTTC
>NW_006408714.1:3042766-3044658 GCF_000296735.1 Chrysochloris asiatica
GTTTGATATCTTGACTGCTGCTTCCATGAGTGTTGATAGTTGATCCAAGAAGAATGAAGTCCTTGAGAACTTCAATCTTTTCTCCAGATTTTCAGTAACTAAATATTCAGAATTAGTCCATCTCTCCTTCTTTCTTGTCCGTCTTCCTCTAGAAGCTCAGCTGAAATCTGTCCCCATATGTGACTCTCCTGATATTTAAAATACCCTTGGCATAGCTTCAAGAATCACAGCAAAACATTCAAGCCACTACAGTATGACAAACTGACATATAAGTGGTGAAATGATTGGGTATGACCATGCACAAAAGGTACTATTGCTGGAGCTCTGTTAGTGTAGTGATTACAAATTGGGCTGCTAACCTCAAGGTTAGCTTTTCAAAACTACAGCAATTCCACAGGAGAAAGATGAGATTTTCTGCTCCCATAAAGAATTACAATTTTGGAAACCCTATAAAGGGTCATTATGATTCAAAACCTACTCAACAGCACACAAGCACCACCACCACCACCATAGGAATTGGGTAGTTTTGTCATCTTGCTAGGTTTCAAAGGATCCATCTTGGAAGCAGGAAGAGATGATCCCAACATTATGAATAAAGAAGAGCCAGGAGATGACTGGACATCGTTACTCAGAAAAGCAGTAGGAGCAGATGCAGTAGGAGACATAGCAACCCAAAAAGAAAGAGCAGCGGGTTTCTGTATCCTAGGACCTGAGTAAAGCTGAGTGTCTTTGATCAGGAGGCTGGCTTGTAAAATAGGCACTTTGGGCATTTATCTTTAGTGTTGAAAGATTTGGCTTACGGGCCCAGAATGAGAGAATGACTGTGGCCTGGCTGAGAACAATTCTGACTGGAGAATTGCTGTGTTCTCAGCTGTTTATGATCCTGAAGCAAACCCAGTTTGCTTCCTTAGTTGTTGTTGTTGTTAAGTGCTGTTGAGCTGGTTCCGACCCATAGAGACCCTGAACAGGGTTTCTGATGCTGTAAATCTTTACGGGACCAGAAAGCCTCATCTTTCTCCTGCGGAGCAGCTGGTAGTTTCAAACCGCTGACCTTGTGGTTCACAGCCCGATTCCTAACCACTATGCTACCAGAACTCCTTTGCTTCCCTAGTAAGCACCATAATTACGAATGTTGTCTATGATTTCTGTGTGACCATTGCAACAGATTAGCAAACCCAGAAAAGATGTTTAATGCCATGAGAGGGAAGGTTGGTCTTAAAGAATAAAGAAGATTGAAAGGTGGAGCCATGTCTAATCTCTACCTCTGAGGAATATGCCTTGGGTTGATTTTGAGTTTCACTTCCCTGCTTATGAAGCTGGAAGTTTTCATACATTGCCTTCATGGCATTTTTACAGGTAGCAGTATGTATTATTTCTTTCAGAAAAAACAATAAGTTAACATATTTGTCATAACAAATTTAAAGATATAATTTTAATGAAAAGGTCTGTTACACAGTCTGCCCCTGCACTTGTTTTAACTGATGATATTTAGCTTTTCCACTATCTCTTCCCACATATGTAGTCCATTTGAATTTTGTGTATTCCATCTGGTAAGGTTCATGTGTATAGTCATCTTTTATGTTATTCTAAAAAGGCATTTGAAATGAATTAGTCATAGCTCATAAAATTCTGGTACTGTAGGTTAATGCCCTGGGCTGCAAAGTTAGTTTGAACCACAAGGTCAGCAGAAGTTCAAGCTTATCGGCTGCTCCTCAGAAACCCTACACAAGAACTGTACGGATTGGAACTGACTCCACAACTCTTATCAAAAATAACAATCACCAACATAATCTCCAATGGTATATTTGCCAACTACAGATCCTTCCTATTTGTTTCTAACTTTTGTATTCCAATCACCAGTAATTTTCAATACAAATAATGTATTGCCTTAG
>NW_006408714.1:3045020-3046322 GCF_000296735.1 Chrysochloris asiatica
CTCAATGAGATGGGCTGGCACTGTGACAAGAGCAATGAACTCAAGAGTAACAATGATTGTGAGGATGTCCCAGGACTGGGCAATGTTTCATTCTGTTGTGCATAGTGTTGCTTCGAGTTGGAACTGACTCGAAGGCACCTAACAACAACATAAACTGAAAAATAATTTTTTAAAAAATGAAATATTTTATGCTCCCTAAGAGGTCCATTATTTATCCATATGTTAGGATTTTTTTCCTTACTCAGAGTTATCAATTTGTGATTTAAAATTAATGGTATTTATTTTATTGTATTTCCAAATTATCATGGACATTAATAATAGAGTTTATTATAATGTTCATATGTAATGCATCAATCTGTCAGTACAAATAAAAATTTACTTGCTCATCAGATACATTTAACATACCTTTTAGGTTCATTTAACAGCATGCATTTGTGCCATTTTTTACAGGTGCACTCTAAAATTTACTTTTCTAGATTTCATTGGGAAAAAATATTATTTTTATTGACTTATTTAGATGACTGGTTTTCATTTACAATTCAGGTTTTTAACAATTTAGTTTCATTTTTGTCAATTACTTCCAATATTGGCAACTAGTTACGATCTATATAAATTTGTTCTTTCTTTAACAAATATGTGAAAATCTTGAATCTGATGATTACTCATTTTCTATGCCACCTAATCTAATTAGCCGTTATTTAGAATAAAGAATATATAGCTATTTCATTTATAATATAAGGCAAATGTATCAGATTATAGATAGCTCTTATGAAAGCTGACTTGAAATGTTGGAGGGAATTTTAAAATATTTTAATGAAAATAAGCATAATGGGGATAATTAACTCTCTTTAGTTGAAAAAGAGGTTAATTTCTCTCATTGATTTACTTAAATAATTTAATCAATGATGATTATATACATGACAGTGTGAGAAAATAAAAACTGACAATGTGAATTACATGAGTACAAGACTCTGTCTAGCTTCACAGTGAGTCTCCAGTTCCTAGCATATCTTAAAACCGATTCCATCCAGTAGATTCTGACTCACATGACTTTCAGAGTGTAATTATGCTTCATAGGGTTTTCAGTGGCTGATGGTTTAGAAGTAGATCACCAGACCTCTCTTCAGAAGGACCTCTAGGTTACTTCAGACCTCTTTCATCTTTTTAGTTAACAGTTGATCATGTGCAGGACAGTTATTTATTATGACACTTGTAGCCATATTCCTCCACTCTATGATGTACTGTAAATCCTAGCCTCTATGCCTATAATTAAGGAGCTCTGGTAGCGTAGTGGTTACGAAT
>NW_006408714.1:3050077-3065487 GCF_000296735.1 Chrysochloris asiatica
GAATACACCACCATTGTTCTTCAATCTGATGCTCCTAGTATAGTAAACCATATGACTGTTGGATTCAAAATAGCCAATACCAGTCCATTTCAGTGCACTAATCCTTAAGGATATTGGTCTTTATATGTTCCATTTAATTTTTAAGAACTTCTAGACTAAGTTTACTAGACTCATACTTCATAAATTTCATGTTCTGATTATTAATAGTTGTGTGTATCTTTTTCTCTTCAATTTTAGTTATGTCTCATCAGAGAATAAAAGCTCCCAAAAGATTTGCTCCTTTCAAGTTGTTGTGGTCAACTCTAATTTGTTGAGGCAGAGAATAAAATTAGAATTCCTAATTATCATGATACTATAAAACTGTCATAAAGTAACAATAACTAATAGTTCTTGAATACCAACATTTCAGTGCTATAAGTAACCTTTCATATGGATTTACAAAACAATCAATCCTTATAACAATTTTAGGGAGCCCTGAGAGTATTGTCATTTTACAAGAAAGGACATAAAGTTAATAATTTGAAAAGCTAAAATGTAAATCTAGGTGAGTATACTGCCCTAACTCTGATTATACACCTGTGTTTCACCAGATGGGATACACCAAAAACAAATTGACTTCATCTGTGGGAAGAGACAGTGGAAAAGCTCCATATCATAATCCAAAAGAAGACCAGGGGCAGAATGTGGAATAAATCAGCTTTATATTGTGGAAATAATGTGGAAGAATAAGCATTTGCAGTATTTAGTGGACTGTTGTTTTATTTATATATATAAAAATACATTTGCGCTTATGGCGTGGCACTATAGGATGAACATTGGATCATGAGGTCAGTAAGAACCACAAGATCACTGGTTCTAATTCATCAGCCACTCCTGAGAAACCCTATAGGCTCGCTATGAGCTGGAACTGGCTGGACAGAAGTTAGCAACAGAAATTATATATATATAAAGTCCTCAAGGATTTCCTGTACTTGGATTCACAAGCAATGCCCATGGAAGCAACAGTCAAGAAATCAAATGACATGTTGCCCTAGGCAAATCAACTGCAAAAGACCTCTTTTTAAATTGTTCAAAAGTACAAATGTCAGGTGTGACTGACCCAATTCATGGTATTTTCAATTGCTTCATATGACTATGAATGTACAAGCTAAATTATGATTAGAGAAGACCAAAGAAAACTGATATATTTGAGTTATGGTGTTGGTGAAAAATATTGAGTTTGTGAAGTACTGCCAAGAAGAACTAACTAATCTATGTTAGAAAACATACAGTCAGAATACTCCTTAGAAGCAAGCATGGTGAGATTTCATCTCACATCATTTGGTGATGTTATCAGGAGGAACTAGTTCATGGAGAAAGACAACATTCGTGGGAAAGCAGAGTATCAGCGAAATAGGATAAGACCCTCAACAATGGTTGCAACAATAGAGATAGCAAAATAGCAATAAACATGAGGCTGATACAGGACCAGGTAGTGTTTTGTTCCATTTTGTACAAGGTTGCCTAGGAGTTGAAGCTTGCTCAATGGCACCTAACAACTATATATGTATATGCAAGTTTATTCCTTGAAATTTTTTCTACTTTGAGATGACATAATTTATAATAGCGGTAGATTTTAATTATTCATATATTACTCATCATCATGGGATGATGATTTTTTTGCCCACTTATCCACTGAAAACCAACTAAAGGAAACCATTGGGGTTAATCATTGGAGTCCTGGTGTGGCGCTGTGGGTAATGCGTGAGACTGCAAAGTCATTTGAACAAGATCACTGGTTCAAGCTTTCCAATTGCTCCTCAGAACCATATACAGGGTCAATATGGGTCGGAAATGACTCGAAGGCACTCAACAACAAGTATTATTTAAAAAAAAAAATGGTTTTGCTCTCTAAGGTTAAATCTTCTTAAGCTTGATTGTATTCATGTGGTTATGAGTCAGGCTGCTAACATCAAGGTCAGCAGTTAGAAACTATTGATCTTTCTGTGGAAAAAGATGAGGCTTCTTTGAAACTATAAACAGAGTCACTACAGGTTGGCACATACTAGACTACATTGAACAACAACAACATAGGACATTTATACACTCTCACGAGGTCATTATGAGCCAGACTTGACTTGGTAGCACCTCACAAGAACAATATTTCTAAATTATGATAAGTTAGACACTGAAGATACGGTCCTCTGAGATTTTTGTCATAACATGGATATTGAGCTGCCTCACAGTTTCCAGGCATTACCTATCAATTTTGTTTCAGGATTTCTTTGCTACTATTGTGGCGCTGTAGGACAAGCACTAGACCACAAGGCTGGTCTGAACCACAAGGTTAGCAGTTCAAACCCAGGGTCTCTATGAGTCAAAACCCACTCAACAGCAGTTAAAAACAATAGCAATAATGGTTATTTCATTAGGGATAAGATTGCATATGTAATGATGAACTAACCAAGACAACTGGCCATTCATTATTTGTGCATTTCCATATTTAAAACTAAAATTTTGAATTGAGTAGTTATATGTATGCCCAAAGAATAATGATTTCCATATCAGGAAACAGACAAGCAGAACTGCAATGTGTCTTCAGTTAATCTTTTCTTTCTTCTTGAAAAAGACATAACTGGGTTTTTATGATGTGTATTTTTATTACTATTTATATAATATTTAAATAGCAAAATGATGGATGGACAAATTCTCAATTACTAAGTTTAATCATTAGATATGATCATTCTGATGCATTTTTAAAAAGAAATATTTTTAGCCAGACCTGAACATTGGAAAAAACTCCATTCATTTAGGTTAGTTTATGTTTGGAAGTAGGCATTCTTCTGTTGCCTTTTCTAAGCAGAGTGCACATGACCTAGCACCATAACATTATGTCTTAAATCAACTATAAGTTATGTTTCTTCAGTATATCTTGGAATTTTATGTGCAAAGATACATATAATCCCAGAATATGAGTGAAAATCCATGTATTCATAGCTATTTATTAACATGGAAATTGAAGACAAACATGAAGTATTTCAAAGACAGTAGTATGAGAAGTTTAGTCCAGCTGAACATCCAGTTCACTCCTACAAAAGAGAAATGGTTTAGAAAAATAGAAAATGTCACCTTGACATGATAGTTTGGGGTTATAGCCTAACAATCACACCCTAGGATTTCTTTTTCTCAATAGATGGATCAGAGCTTCAGAAATTTGTTAAAATCATTAGGAAATACTAAGAAACAGAATGATTGTATCTGCTTAAGAAAATAATTCTGGGATACCATGAGAGAATTCTGTAAGACCAATAACTTATTCATTGAAAATACCTTTTTAAACAACATAAAAAGACAATTATACATATGTTCTTCACCAGGTGGAATACACAGAAATCAAATTAACTACATCTGTAGGAAGAGACGATGGAAAGTGTAATCAGCCAAAACAAAGTCAGCGGCAGAATGTGAAACAGAACATCAATTGCTCACGTGCAAGTTCAGACTGAACCTGATGAAAATTAAAGCAAGTCCATGAAAGCCAAAATATTACTTTGGACATATTTCACCTAAATTTAGAGATAATCTAAATAAAAGATTTGATTCATTGACACTAATGAAGAAAACCTTAGGGGTTTGTGGGGTTCTATCAAGAACATAATACAGGAAGAAAGCAAAAGGTCATTAAGAAGACAAGGAAGACAGAAAAGACCAAAATGAATGTTAGAAGATATTCTGAAACTTGCAATCCAGTGTAGGGATGCTAAAGCAAATGGAAGAAATGTGGAGAAAAAAGAGCTGAACAGAAAATTCCAAAGGGCAGCTTGATAGAACAAAGTCAAATATTTTATTGAAATGTACAAAGATCTAGAGGAAGAAAGCCAAAAGGGAAAAACATGCTCAGTATTTATCAAGCTGAAATAACTGAGGAAAAAAATCAAGCCTTACCTTACAATACTGAAGGAATCTTTGGACAAAATATTGAAAGATGCAGAAAGTATTAAAAGAAGAAGGAAGGAATACATAAAGTCACTGTAGCAAAAATAAATGGTCAATGTTCAACTGTTTCAAGATGTAGCACATGATCAAGAGACAATGGTACTGAAGGAAGAATTCCAATGTGCACTGAAGACATTGGCAAACAACAAGGCTCCAGGAATTGATGAAGTGTAAACTGAAATCTTTCAACAAACTGTAACAATACTGGAGGCACTCACTCATCTATGCCAAGAAAATTGAAAGATACCTAGCCAATCGATTGGAAAAGATCCATATTTCTGCCCATTCCAAAGAGAGGTGATCCCATGGAATGTGGAAATCATCAGACAATATCATTAATATCATATGCAGATAAAATTTTGCAAAAGATCATTCAAAAACAGCTGCAACAGTACATTAACAGGGAACTGCAAGAGCTTCAAGCCAAATTCAGATGAGGACATGGGATGAGGGATATATTGCTGAAGTCAGATGGATCTTGGTTGAAACCAGAGAGTATCATAAATATGCTTGCTGGTGTTTTATTGACTATACAAAGGCTTTCAACTCTTTGGATCCTGAAATGATAAGTTCAACATTTCAGAGAATGAGTATTCAGGAACATTTATTTGTGTTCATAAGGAACCTGTACATTGACCAAGAGGTAGTCATTTGAAAAGAACAAGGGGGCACTGAATGGTTTAAAATCAGAAAAGGTGTGTGCCAGGGTTTTATTCCTTTACCGTACTTATTCAACCTGTATGCTGAGTAAATAATCTGAAAAACTGTATTATATGAAGAAGAACATGGCATCAGAATTGGAATAAGACACATTAACAACTCATGATATTCAGATAATACAATTTTGCTTGCTGAAAGCCAAGAGGACTTAAAATACTTAATGATGAAGATCAAGGACAGCAGTCTTCGGTATTGGTTGCACCTCAATATAAATAAAAGAAAAAATCCTCACCAGTAGATCAATAAATAACATCATGATAAATGGAGAAAATATTGAAGTTGTCAAAAACTTCATTTGGCTTGGATCCACCATCAACACTCATGGCAGTAGTAGCCAAAAAATTGAATGATGCATTGCATTCAGCAAATCTGTTGCGCAAGATGAGTAAAGATGTCAGTTTGAGGACTAACGTACACCTGACTCAATTCATGGTATTTTCTTCAATAAACTCATATGCATGTGAAAGTTGGACAATGAATAAGGAAGATGGTAGAAGAATGAATGCCTTTTAGTTATGTTGTTGGAGAAGAATATTAAAGTTTCCATAGATTGCCAGAAGAGCAAACAATTGGTATTGAAAGAAGTACATTCAAAACTCCCCTTATAAGGCAAGATGGTCAGAGTTTGTCTAGAAAACTTTGGATATATTATTAGGAGGAAGCAGTACTTGTAGAAGTACATCATGCTTGGTAAAGAGAAAAGATGTGGAAAAAGAGGTAGATCTCCAGTGGGAAGAATTGGCTCAGTGGCAGCTACAATGGGCTTGAGGCAGAGAAACAATCGTGAGGCTGGCACAGCACAGGTCAATGTTTCCTTCTGTTGTACACTGGTCACTATGGGTCAGAACCAATAGATGGCAACTAACAACAAAAAAGCAATTAAAATTCGAACTTTTGGAGTTCAAATATTATAGCTGAAGAATAAAAACAAATATATAACTTTGGCAATTTGACATATTTTTCTATTTATTAAGCTAGAATCCCATGTTGTTTCCTTCACACACCAAATTACATGTTAATTTTTTTATTGATTTGTACATTGGATTCAAAATATTTAGATTAAGATCATCCCCTTCCATTTTTAAGACCTAATTCAATATCAAAATTATTTTTAACAAACACTCTAGGCAGCCACAGACTGTATTTTAGAACTGACATTAAAGTTAACTTTATTTGCTATAATAAACACAATATTTGGATAGAGAAAATATAAGGATACATGTTTTATTTTATATTAAAGACTTTCCTAGTGAGAGGTGAAAGGAATAAAATAAATATTCTGTATGGTTGCCTGGACAAGGACAAGAGGATACTTTCATATCACTTTTAGAAAAATCTTCCATAGCCTGGAGAGTACCAACTGAAGGAGTTGGTAGAATTCTACCAACATCTATATAATAAATAACTGATTTTTAGAACTAAAAAGTCATTAAAAAATAATTAGGTCAACTTTTCCCATTTATCTGTCAGCTTATTATACTGTTGTGGTTTGTGTGTTGCTATTATTATTGAAGTTATCCTATACGTTTATCGAATATCAACAGGGTCACCCATGGTGGACATGTTTCAACAAAGATACCAGCCTAAAAAGAGAATAATAAGAAAGAGTAGGCAGTCTACATCTTAGGGATACACTACTGAAAAATTTATGTATAGCAATAGAACATTATCTGACATAGTGCAGGAAGATGAGCCACTCAAGTTGGAAGGCTCTCAAAATATGACTCTGGAAGCACTGCCTCCAGAAAGCTAAGAGTATGAGTTTACCTTAATGACATGGATGGAGCAAAACTTTTGGTATCCCCATTTGCTGATGGAGTACGATTCAAAATGAGAAGAAAAATCTGCAACAATTCACTAACAATTGGAACTTGGAATGTATGAAGTATAAATCTAGGAAAATTGGAGGTCATAAAAAATGAAATGTAAACTATTGACATTTTCAGTATTAGTGAGCTGAAATAAACAGGTAATGGCCATTTTTAATTGGGAAAGCATGTGGATTACTTTGTGTGAATGACAAATTGAAGAGAAATGGTATTGCATTCATCAGCAAAATAACATTTCTAGATTTATCTTTAAGTATAGTGCTGTCTGTCATAGGGTAATATCTATATGCCTACAAGGAAGGCCAGTGAAAATCATTATTATTCAAATTTATGCACCAACCACTAGTCAATTGTTAAAGCAATTGAAGAATTCTACCAACTTCTTCATATGAAATTGATTAAATGTGAAATCAAGATGAATTGATAATTACTGGTGATTGGCATGTGAAAATTGGTGTTAGTAATAGAAGTGACACTGGAGATAGCACGATAGAATTTTTCTAGACCAATTAATTCTTCGTAGAAAATACCTTTTTCAACATCCACAGTGACCATACACTTGGATCTCCCTAGGTGGAATGCCCAGGAATCAAACTGACTACATCTGTGGTAAGAGACAGTGAAGAAGCTCAATATCATCAGTCAAAACAGGCCAGGGACCAACTGTGGACGAGATCATCTACTGCTCATCATGCAAGTACTGAATGAAGCTGAAGAAAATTAAAACAAGATCATGAGAGTCAAAATATGACCTTGGGCATAAACCATATGCTTGCCCAAGTCAAAATGGCCAATAACTATATTCTCAAATGTATAAATTACTCATTTAAAGACTATCTCAAGGGCAGGTTTGACACATTGAATTCTAATGAGTGAAAACCAGATGAGTTGTCAGGTGACATCAAGAGAAACATACATGAAGAAATAAAGAAGTCATTAAAAAGACAAAAAAAAACAAAACAAAACAAAAAAAAACCCTCAAAGAGAAAGACTGGGGCAGTGGCTACAACAATGGTTTCAAACAACAATTGTGAGGATGGTGCATGACTGGGTAAAGTTTCATTCTGCTGTATACAAGATCGCTATGTATTGGAGTTGATGGGATGGCAATAAACAACAACCCAATATTTGATCATTTTTTTCTATGACAACTCTATGAGTGCTGTTCCAGATTCTTTCCTTGTTGCAGCCTGCAGCCACTGTCCCAATCCTTCTCTTTGAGGGTCCTTTTTTTTTTTTTTTGTCTTGATGTTTCTGAAGTTGAAGAAATCACAGCATCTCCATTGGCAGCTTGGCAGCCCATCTTTTCTTGAGGCTGCTTAAACTGCAAGATTTTTTTTCTCTGAATAGAACCTAAAACTATTGATCATATCACTGTTCTAGTGGACAACACCGAATAACTTCTATTTCATTCACATGTAAGCTGTTTCAGTAATTGAACACAGTTTTACTGCCCATGTTACATTTCATCTCTCTTGTCAAGTTTCAGATAGAAACATTGTTGTCTTTAAATTTCCCAATCTATGAAAGGATACATTTAAAATTTGTTTTCTGGAAAAAAACATTTGAAAATATAGAGACCCACCTATGGGCTACCCCAATTGCTATCTTAGATGCTCACTAGGTACATATAACTGTGAAAGATAAGGTCTCCTCCACTGAATACAGATGAAGAACTACTAGGATATATGATTACCAAATATGCTTAGCAATACATACAAATTTTTGCTATAATTTTTGTATTTTCCTTAAAATGAAATATCTCTAGGTATTATGGTAATTGATCTATCTTTCAATTGCATTTAAATTAATTCCACTCACTCTCTTGTGGACATGGCCATGTCAAAATGGAGAATGATCTTCAATAAATTTCCCACTTTAAAAAAACAGTGAAGTGGGAATGTGGAGCAGGACAGGCAGATTAAAAAGGAAATAGGCCAACAATTAAATCCTGAGTTACCTCACAATGACCAACAGTGGCATCTTGAAATTTCTCAGGAAGAAGAGTGAAAAGGAAAGCCCATCTCCTGATCACATCTACAGGGAGACAATCAGAAAGCATAAATAATACCAAAATACACACCCATCTAAGTAACTAAGTGACACACCACAGATTACTCCTGAATATGCCAAAAAACCAACTCTGATAAACATGTCCAGAAATGAGATAAAGTGACTGAGGCAAATGAGCTGGAAGCAGCTCTACACTGCATACTGGAAGATGGGAAGGCTTTGGAAACGCCTGAGAAAGAATTTAGAAAAATGAATATAAAATGTATCAAAACACTATACCATGGAGTTGAGAAAAATAAGGAAGAGGTCAGAAAAGCACTACAAGAACAATCAAATAAGATAGATACAGCATTGGAAACAATTCAAAACCTACAGAAAGAGGTCCAAACGATTAATAATAGAATATCAGAAATGGACAATACACTGAAAGAGCAAAGAAGTAGAAATGAAGAGATAGAAGCCAGAACTAGTGAGCTAGAAGATAAATCTCTTAACATTGCTAACATAGAAAAGCAAGCACAAAAAATGGATGAAAAAATCTGAAGAAGGATTAAGATTCATGTTGGACATTCTGAAGAGGAATAACTTAAGAATTATCAGCATACCAGAACAGGAAGAGTCACACAATTCAACAGCAGAGACAATTGAAGAGCTTCTGGATGAAAATTTCCCTAACATCCTGAAAAGTGAAAAGATAAGCATTCAAGAAGCTCAATGAACCCCAGGAAGAATAGACCCTAAAAGACAATCACCAAGACATATTATAATCAAGCTTTCCAAAATCAAAGATAAAGACAGAATCCTGAAAGCAGCTAGGGAAAAGAGAAGTGTAACATACAAAGGCAAGCAAATCAAATTAAGCTCAGAGCTCTCAACAGAAACCATACAGGCAAGAAGGCAAAGGGAGACATATATAAAACCCTGAAAGATAGAAAACAAAAACTGCCAATCAAGAACACTCTACCCAACAAAGCTGTCAATCAAATATGACGGTGTAATCAAAACATTTCAAGATAAACAGAAGCTAAGGGATTTTGCCAAAGCAAACTCTGCTATGAAAAACATTCTAAAGGAAGTTCTGTGGAATGAGAACCAACTAGAACAGACAACAACCAGAGAATGACATACATGGTAGCATCACCCTGAACTCAATCAATAAATGGAAGAGTCAAGAACAGGATAAAATTATAAAAACAAAATCAGAGGACCTGGTAGGTCAGTCTATGATCACAACAATTACAGTGTGAAAGAAGGTAAACACAGAGGAAGAAAGATCCAGGAGGTGAGAAGGTGAGGTAGATTATGGGATAAAATAGATTGTCTTAAATGGAGGGAAGAGTTAATGGAATATAAGGTAACCACAACAGTGGGGTTGGGGTGGTGGGTTCAGTTCGGGTATTGGGGAGGACAATACAAGAAGAGGCAGGAAGTGAAAGAACAAGATAGATAGGGGAACACTGAGACAGGTTTGCATGGACTAAGTGAGACAGAGGTAAATAGTGATGAATGCTCAACCTTGGAACAACAGGGCTCTGTGATACAGGGATCAAGGCATAATTTAAAGAGGGAAAATAATACTAAAATGCTTAACTGTCTTATGAATATTGGTTTTCCTTGCCTACTATTTTAAAAGAGATACTTGAGTGGTATAGAAAGGAATGTTGTGAAACATGATTACAGAAAACTTGTAAGCCCACCTTCAGCCCATAACTGATTGGAATACCTAAAAGGGGTTCTAGAACTTGCCCAGTGAAATAGGCCCCTTGTGGAGCCTTTGCAGAGTATAGTACCTTATGTGGAATTCTGAGTCCCATCCAGAACTTTATGAGGTGGGACATTCCCACTAGAAAGGACAAGCAGACCAGCCTGGAACAGTTAGAGCAACAGAAGATACCTCTTCAAAGAAAGATCATCAGGAAAAAACCCAAAACAAAAATGTCAGCATGACTGGCTACTACAAGAATAAGCAAGCTGTTCACCATGAAGCCATCAAGGCAAGCAATCAAGTTCATTCAGGACAAATTCCCTTCTAAGACTGAAACTCAAAGGGAACACATGAATAGGCATGTAAGCTTGCTGGCGACCACATTGGTCTACTGGTGAGCGGAAGAGGCAGAAAGGCGGCAATGAAGAAATGGGCTGAGTTCAACCACAGTCCACTGACTCCCGTTGACCTGGAGATGAGAGAGAGAAGAGGAAGGGCCGGTTGGTCCAAAGTGTGGTGAGACCAAGGAACACTTGAGCCCATGGACAAGGACATAGCCACAGAGGGCTAGAGCTGAGAGTGAAGCATCCAGCTGATATGAAGTGAGGGGAGATGCACAAGAACACCCAAACTTGCAGACAGAACCCATTTGACCTCACCTCAATGGCTTGATAATCAGAACTCTATTAGAGGAATATTAAAAAAAAAAAAAAAAAAACCAAAAACTTTTGATAAAGGAAACAAGGATAAATTGCTACAATTTGATGAATCTGACCTATACTCATGGAAGTAGTAACTCTAAATATCAACAAAGAGGAAAGGAGTCTTCATATCAAGTATCAATGCTATCCCCTCTGTACACAGGGTTGATAGGGATGGGCACCTTAGACATTGGGTACCTAAAATGAGGGGGCAATAAAGGCACTGAGTGACTGGCTTACAAGGTTTCAAGAGGGAGTTTTGTCTAAGAGTATGGAGGCGAAGAAAGAGTCCCCACTGAATAGTTTTTATCTTGTCTAGATGGATCTGGTGTAAAGAGATCGGGATAAGATTCTAATGATCCAATAGTAAATAACTGTTATCATGACTAATTGTGACTGTCCCAATTGTAAAGGCAGACGTTTTCTAACCAAAATAAGGGAGTGGTTAATCTGACAGTCCAGAAACAGTCATCAGGGGAGAAGAGTACAACCAGAATGCAGGACCTTATTCAGAGAAGCAGGGATGCCAGAGACGGAGGCAGAGATGGGGTCATGGAGAGGGGATGCGGCTGAGGACTCTAGATTAATGTGAAGATAGGGACTAGGAGCTGGTGGCCAGGAGGCAGACTTGCAGAATGTACCCTTTGGAGATATAAATTATTATATATGCTTGAGTGTTATTTTTTTGTCCAAAAAAAAAGCTAAAGTGAATTGAGATAAATACTGTTAACTGATGGTACATGGAGGGGATTATAATCATTGTAATGAAAGAAGATGTATGATTTGTTGAATGTAAAACTGATGATCCATCCTGTAAACTTTCACTCAATCCACAATAAAAACAATAAAAAAAAAAAAAAGCAGTGAACTTAAAAATTAAATTCAACATGCAAACATTTTTACCCTGTCTACTCTTTTGCTGCCTTTGTTAGTGAAAATAAATTGATGATAAATAATTAACTGCTTACTAGTAAAGTTAAACACCATGTGTTCAGTTGCTTGAATGAATAGTGATTCAAATGTCATTTATTGGTCTCCTTCCAAATTCTATTCCTGTTTTCAAAGATGTCTATTAAAGAAAGAATATTTCCTTCTCAAGTCTGAAAGTCAGAGTTGAGGCACTGAAACAGAGCAGCTGGGGACTCCAGACTCATGGAAAGAAAAAGTCTGTGTACTGGCAGCCAAGAGGCAGGCTTTCAGAATGTGCCCTTTGATTGGTATGTTCTGTAGTTGGCTCCTGGCCTTGGTCTGTGTGAAAATGTCAAATTTCTCTATTGCCTTTTTCCAGGGATATAGTCAATTTAGTTATTGTATATTCTGTCTGGTGAGGTCCATGTGTACGGTTACTGTTTATGTTGCTGAAAAAAAACATTTAAAATAACCAAGTGGTTGGTCTAGTAAAACTTTATCATGTGACATCATCATTGCTATCACCAATGCCACATTTTCCAACTATAGATCCATCTTTGTTTTCAACTTTTACATTCCAAATACTTGAAATTATCAATGTTTCTTATTTGCATGCTTTATCTGTTTCAGACTGCAGAAGTTGGTAAAAATTCCAGTTTCTTCATTCTGGCATTATTGGTAGGTGCACACATTTGAATGTTAGATGAATTAACTTTGTCTTCCTTGTAGGCATATGGATATTATTTGATCATTGATAGCACTGCACTTCAGAATAGATCATGATATTTTCTTTTTGATGATGAACAACATAAAAAGCAACACTGTTCCTCTTTAGTAGAACATATGATTATTCAATTCAGAATCACCGATACCAGTCTATTTCAACTCACTTATGTCTAGGACATCAATTTTTATGCATTCCATTTCAATCTCAAAGACTTCCAATTTTCCTACTTACATATTTTGTACACTCCAATTACTAATTGATATTTACAGCTGTCTCTTCTTGTTTCAAGCTATGTACCATCAGCTAATTAAGGTCCCAAAAGCTTTACTCCATCCACACCATTAAGGTCAACTCTACTTTGAAGAGTCAGCTTCTTTCCAGTAGTAATTGGAGTGACTTCCAAATTAAGGGACTCATATATTCCTGGTGTGGCACTATGCATTAATGTGCCAGACTGCAAAGCTGTTTAAACTGCAAGATCAGCAGTTCAATCTCACCAGCTGCTCCTCAGAAATCCCTATACAGGATCACTATGGGTCAGAACTCACTTAATGACACTTAACAACAACAACATTCCAACACTGCTGGTATCTGAAATAGAGGTGGCATACCTTCCAGCATCCCAGCAAAATCAGGAAAGCACAGTACATAAACAACAAATGAATGTTAGTTACTGAAAACTATATGAATAGCAATGGTACATTGTCTGGTATAGTATTAGAAGTTAAGTCCCTCAGTTTGGAAGGCAGTCAAAATATGACTGGGGAAGATCTTCCCCTTCAAAGTAGAGTCGATTTTAATGACTTGGATGAAGCAAAGCTTTAGGAACAATCATTTGCTGATGGGACATAATTCAAAATGAGAAGAAACAAGTGAAAATATTCATTAATAATTGAAATGTAAAATGTATAGTGTATGAATTTAGGAAAATTGCTGGCTGTCAAAATGAAATGGAATGCATAAAAATCAATATTCTAAGCATTAATGAACTGAAATGGATGGGTATTGGCCATTTGAGTCTCACAATTGTATGTTTTACTATACCTGGATCCACAAACTGAAGAGAAATGATGTCACATTCATTGGCAAAAAGAGCATCTAAAGATATATTTAGAATAATATCTGTGTACAATGCTATTTGTGATAGAATAAAATCAATACACCTACAATGAAGACCAGTTAATACTACCATTATTCAAATTATGTACCAACCACTAAAGCCAGTGATGATGAAATTTAGGAATTCAACACAATTATTCAGTCTGAAATTGATCAAACATGCAATCAATGTGTATTTGTAATTACTGATGATTGGACTGAAGAGGTTGGAAATAAAGAGCAAGGGCTTGTAGTTGTAAAATATGGCTTTGGTGATAGATATGATCCTGGAGATTGAAAGATAGAATTTTGTAAGATCAACTACTTACTCACTGAAAAAACATTTTTTCAAAAATATAAAAGGTGAGGAGGAACAAACAAGATGGCGTATTGGGTAGACATGTAGCAAAGAGCTCCACCAACAACAACACAGAATACCCGACCAAGCAGGCTCAGGGGCTGATCCCAGAACTCTAAACCACATATAAAGGAATATTTAGAAGATTGGAAGACTCAGAGCTGGGGGAATTTGTGGCAGAAGCAAGAAATCTATTGCTTTCTAGTCAGGGACACTTGGCTGCTCCAGGAGCCGCCATCTTGGGTGACACCACGTGGGGGAAGGATCTGAGCAGCCACAGATGCCTGGCAGAACCGCTGAGATAAAGGTGTGGACATTCTTTTCTTTTAGTATTTGTTCATTGGTCCCTTGCTGTCTGCGCACATCCATTCTGGTGACTATAGGGGTGCCTGAGCAAGTGGGCACCCCAGCCGCACCCTCAGAGGGTTCTACTATGCATGCACACAGATCTCCTCGAAATTTAAAGAGACAGTTTCCAATTAAAACCAAACGGCCACAGCTGGCCCTGAACTGTTTCCAACTAGAAAACAGGCCTGAACAGGGATTGCGGAGTGGGACAAGCAGACAAAAGAGGAAATAGGCTGAAAATTAAATCCTAAATTACGTCAAAACAACCAACAGTGGTATCTTGAAACTTTCAGGAATAAGAGCGAAAAGGAAAGCCCATTTCCTGATCACATCTACCTGGAGGCATTCAGAAAGCATAAAATATACCAAAATACATAACCATCTAAGTATTAAGTCCACAGATAACCCCTAAAGATGCCCAAAACACAGAAGCAGATGACCATATCTGTACATGTCCAGAAACAAGATAAAGTAACTGAGGCAAATGAGCTGGAAGGAGACATATACTCCATCCTGGAAGATGGGCAGGCTTTGGAAATGCCTGAGAAGGAATTCCTAAAAATGATTATAAAAGGTATCAAAACACTATACAACGCAGTTGAGAAAAATAAGGACGAAGTCAGGAAAGTGCTACAGGAACAATCAAATAAGATAAATAGAGCATTGGAAACAATTCAAAACCTACAGAAAGAGGTTCAAATGATTAATAATAGAATACCAGAAATGGACAATACATTGAAAGGGCAAAGGAATAGAATTGAAGAGATACAAGCTAGAACTAGTGAGCTAGATGATAAATCTCTGAACACTACTAAGATAGAAGAACAAATGCAAAAAAGGATAAAACAAATCTGAAGAACACCTAAGATTCATGTTGGATAACATGAAGAGGAAAACATAAGAATTATAGGCATTCCAGAACACGAACAATCACACAAGCCCACAGAGGAGATAGTTGAAGAGCTTCTGGAAGAAAATTTTCCTAACATCATGAAAAGTAAAAAGATAAGCATTCAAGAAGCTCAAC
>NW_006408714.1:3071266-3076702 GCF_000296735.1 Chrysochloris asiatica
ACAACAACAACAACAACAACAATCTATCTACCTATATGTAGAGCATATAATCTGTAAAGATAGATTATATAAGAAGGATGTGGTATCAGGATTGTAAGTAGTGTTATTAACAACCTGTGATATGCAGATGGCACAACCTTGTTTGTTGGAAGGGAAGATGAACTGAAATACTGATGAAGATCAAATACTACAGTTTTCAGTATAGACTGTACCTCAGTGTAAAGAAAACAAAACTCCTCACAACTGGACCAATAAATAATAGCATGGCAAGTGAGAAAATAGAAAATATTGAAATGTTAAAGACCTCATTTTGTTTGCATCTACAATCAACACTCACAGATTCATCAGTCAGACGTGCATTAGGCAATTCTCCAACACAATATCTCTTAAAGTGTTAAAGAAAAAAAATGTCACTGTGATGACTATGGTTTGCCTGACCCATGTCTTAGTATATTCAATTGCCTCATATACATTTGAAAGTTGGGAAATGAATTAGGAAGACTGTGGAAGAATTGATGCATTTGATTTATGGTGTTGGATAAGAATATTGAAATTATGGACTGGCAGAAGAACAAAAAATATGTATTGGAAGCAATGTAGCCAAGCTTCTGAGGACTGAGGATGGGGAGACTTTGTCTCTTGTACTTTGTACATGTTGTCAGGAGTGACCAGCCCATAGAGAAGGATGTCATGCTTGGAAAAGTGGAGGGTCAAAGAAAAATAAGAAGACACTCAGTGAGATGGATTGATATAGTCATAGCAACATTGGGCTCGAATGTAACAATAATTATAAGGCTGGTGCATGACCAGACAGTGTTTCATTCTGTTGTGCATAGGATTGGAATTGACTCAACAACACCTAACAACAATAGCATGGATCTACCGACCTAAACAACATCAAGTCGGTTTAGTCATTAGGGCTTGATAAATGAAGACCCTGCAAATGGGGAAATTAGCCTAAAAATTATCTGAGATGATTTCAGGGTCCTAGAAGGAGAACAGGATGTGATTAAGCCCACCCAGATAGTTATCTGAGGAACTAAGTAGCTTGAATCCTAAAAGGTGGAATGTTTGAAAAGGATTATTATTGTCTGATTGTTTCCTTTTCCCTAAAGGTAGAATGTTTGAAGAAGTTTATTACTTTATTGTTTCTTTTTCCAAAAAATGTTATTTTGATGTTAAAAAAATTAAGTGTACATCCAAATGTAACTTATCCTATAGAATGTGCCCACTCTTTATAATGGACAGGACGGTCTCGAGAAACTACTCTCTCTGTCCTCCAAACTGCTGGCTTTCTGTTAATAACGCTTAGATTGGATCTCTCCCCGACTCTGTGACTGATTCCAGTGACAGGTGGCAAGCCCTCATTTCAGTTTGGCAACAACAAAAACAACATTGTATCGGGGATGATAGAAAATTAAAAAGAAGAATGATTCAGAAAACTTTGAAAACAAAAGAATAAAAAATAACATTATGAAGCATTATTTTCTAAATTCCAATGCTTGTTAAATATTGGCAAAAGTGAAAATTCATCCATGGTTAAACTTTTAAAATTTCAACCCTTTTGTTAGTTTAGCTAATACTACTGACACTGCAATTTAATTATTTTTCAGTTGCAAAATCTCCTTCAAAATGATTAAGAAACACTACATTATTTTATAGGTAAATCGACCACGAAACTAGGTTCAAAGGAGAGTAATGATAACTAATTTAAAATAGTAAGTTCAGCCAGTCATTTAAATGAATATCTTTGAACTGACAGCAGTGGTTTCATGTAGCATTGAAAAGCATCACTCTGACTTTGATCCTTCTATGCAATTATATGCCAAGGACTCGACTGGTCCATGATTATTAGCAGAGATAGTAGAGAGAAGAGTTCAGCTCTGGAAAGCTTTTGTTTCCCACTTCTCCATCTGTACATACAGGATCTATTTCTGTGATGATGGTTTGTTGTTGAGAATTTTGTCATGCAGGGATTTTTCCTTGGTGTAAAGTTAAAAAGATCTATGCAAACAAAATACCAACAAAGATGTTTATAGAAAATTTAATAAGACGTAACACTTTATATAGCTTACGTTATTATTTTCCCCTACAACAATCATGAGGAATGTAATCTTTCTATTCCACTATTGCAGAAGTGAGAGACTCTTGTGTATGATGTCTTCAAATACTTGTGACTTACAGCCACATCTCTTCTATATTTTCTATATTATGATCTAAATATGTTCAGTTTACTCAACACTATCTCAATAATGTGCTCAAAATATCCTAATTGTCCTAAAGATTGTCAACAACCTTGCAACCAGATGAACACAGAACAACATAGGTGAAGTTTGAGCAGCCCAGTAGGAGTTTTTCTTACTTTTGTTTAACACAGTTTTCATACCTCACAACATCTCATAGTTTTCTGGGCAGCCAAATGACACTGATGTCTTTTTAAATCTACATAGCTAAATTTATGAAGATGTTTCCTTAACATGCTGTCAAGCTTCATCTTTTCAATTTTCTAATTTAATTACTATTGATATTTACATACAAGTTGCAAACCTTGAATAAGGACTTAAAGATAACTGCAGGATTGGTTCATTTTAATATATCCCATTGTGGTCTGTCTAGATTATATCCAGGATTATTTTATTTAAAATGTTTTAAAAAGCCAGAGTTAAGTCTAGTGCCTCATAACATAAAGCCAAAAAACAAAAAACAACAACAACAACAAAAAAAAACACCAAATTCATTGCCATTGAGTCAATTCTGACTCATAGCAAACTTACAAGGCAGGGTAAAAGGGTTTCTTGAGGTTTCCCAGACTGTAAATCATTCCCAGAGTGGACAGTCTCATCTTTCTCCAGCACTCACTCTCTACCAGGTTTCATATAATCAAACATTAACATTCTTTTAATTAAAGGAATGTTTTTAGCAAAAAATACTAAGAATTTTTACAGTAGTTTAAAAAAAATCTAGAGTTTAAATTTTATTTTCAAAGAGCTTTATAATTAAGCTGCATTGAAAGTGATGGAAAACACTTAAAAGGAAATCACTTTCTTATTATAATTATGCTAGTAAAAATTACACAGATTTTTTTCAATATAAGCACAACTTTTAGTATAACATTTCTTAGAAGATGAGGTGGAAAACTTGTTCATTAGAAAATATTGCTCTGCCTAATGATATGATTTCAGTTTTCTGCATTTGCAGTTTTTAAATTAGGCTATTCAGGTTCAGGCACTTTAGATACAATACAGGCAGTAAAGCTTGTCCATTAACACTTCAGCATCATCACATTTACACAGAAAAGCAACCGTCCAACTCCCAGTATTATATGCACTACAGAACAAATGTCCTAGGAGTAAAAACAGTTCCCTACTTGGCCTACACAAAGGCATTCTTCCTCAGAACTGTAGGTAGGAAATACTTTCAAGGTCTCTCCAGTATTAAGAGAGCTAAATAATAGTTCTGTGATTGTCCTTTCATTCACCTCTTCTCAACCTAGAGAAGCTGGTACTAAGGTGCATGGCCACCCAAGAAGAGCATATGTGAAAATATATTTTAATTCTAAATATTAAAGGGATAAATCATGCCAAAGATTATGGGGGAGCAGACATTCTGTAGGGTAGATCAGGACTTTAGATGCTTTTTCTTCTGATTTCTATCTATGGTCTATGACATAACTCACTTCAAATGGAACCCTGAAAATACAAAATACAGGGAGGCTTTATTTTTAAAAACTTATTATTTGAAAAGTTCATTTTAAAATTGTCATGCTCATAGTATTCCATAGTACAGCTTTTCTAACTGATTCAAAGTATACCCAATATATACCCTTTTAAGATATAGATCCACTACCCATGTGACAGTTTATTGTACTATGGAGATTTGCATTTGCGTTGAGAGCAATGGGTTTACTTTTTGTTTTTCTGGCACAGTGCTGGAAACCGTGGGACTTGTATTTCAAATGCCGGCAGTTACCCATATTAGACAGGTTTCAGTGGCGCTTCCAAAACTAAGACAGACTAGAAAGAAAGTTCTTGTGATCTACTTCCAAAAATTAACAAATAAAAATGCTATGAATCACAACAGAATACTATTTGATCTAGTTCTTAAACATGAGCATCTTAGGGTGTAGGGCATTAGCCTTAAGTATCTCAACAATCATGAAAACAGCTCAGGGTCAGAAATTGTTTTATTCTGTAATAATAAGCTCTCCATAAGTTCAAGCAACAGCAACATGTTAGACATGCTGTAGATATATAATTTATTAGTTATAAATATTAAACATTATTTCTCATCTATTAGTCATCTAAGAATGCCTTTACTAATCTGCCCTTTCACTGAAGTTATTTTTAAGGAGATAATATATGCTCTTGAGTTGCAAAATATTCTTCCACATTTTCTTAATTGTATAGTTTACATTCTTTGTTAATGTGCCTATATTAGGGACACTGGTGATACTGTAGGATATGCACTTCACTTCTAACTACAAAGAAACCAATTCAAATCCATCAGTCAATCCTGGGGACAAAGATAAGACTTTCTGCTCCCATGAAGATTTATAGCCTCGGAAACCCTATGAGTCAGAACCAATTCCCTGGCATCTTAAACAGCAACAGTTTAAGTTATTTAGTTTTATTAGATGAGAATTCAATTTTATTTCAATTATGTCTTAATGGCTGCTAGAGTAGACCTTATCTTTATTGTATTTTTTAAGAGTTAATGTGGCTATCAAAAAGTATATTTCTTCCATATATAATTGAAAATGAAGTTACTGTCTTCATTTAAGAAACATAACTAGAAACTTGATTGGGATTTTAAATGATATATACATTACTATTGGTTGGTTGGTTATGTGCCATAGAGTAGGTTCCAACTCACAGTGACCCTGCATAGGATTTCTGAGGCTGTAAGTCTTTACTGGAGCAGAAAGCCTCATTTTTCTCCCATGGAACAGCTGGCAGTTTTGAACTGCTGACCTTGGGTTAGCAGCCTGACTTGTAATCACTACACTCCCAGAGCTTCTTACATTGCTATTAGGATACATACATTTTTATCATCATATTATCTAAGATTATAGGACTTCTGCTATGGTGCTATAGGATAAGCACTGGAGTGGGAGCCTCAAAGTCAGCAGTTCAAACCCACCAGCACCGTCTCAGATATTCTACACAGTGTCACTATGAGTAGGAACCAACTCAACTGCACTTAACAACAATGTCTAAGATTATGACTATATTTTTCATTTACATCTTCTATGATCTCTGATATTTAAAATTTTAATTAGAGCTTTTTTTGTTTTCTTGATGTCTGTTTATGCTACATCTGATTTAACTTCTTGAATTGAATGCTTACTTGATTTAAATATGAGGCTACTTCAAAAAGTTTGTGGAAAAATTCCATTATCTGTCAATTCCATTTTTCCATGGACTTTCTTTTTCTTCC
>NW_006408714.1:3076802-3078150 GCF_000296735.1 Chrysochloris asiatica
TTATATGGATTGTTGAATGTGAAACTGATGATGTGCCCTGTAAACTTTCACTCAATCCACAATAAAAACCTTAAATTAAAAAAAAATTAAAAAATTAAAGGCACAGATTTGAACAAGTGATAAAGAATTTAACATAAAATTTCAAAAGGTAGCTCATGAAGACAAAGTAAAGTATTATTTATAAGGAAATTTTCAAACATCTGGAGTTTGAAACCCAAAGGGAAGAATATGCTTAGCATTTCTCAAGCTGAAAAAAACTGAAAACAAAAGTTAAGCTTTAACTTTAATACCAAAGGATTCCATGGGTAAAATTTTGAATCATGCAGAAAGCATTAAAAAAAAGTGGACAGAATAAACAGTCACTGTACTAAGTATTATTTCAATCATTTCAAGGGGTACAATATTATCAAGAACTTGTGGAATTGAAGAAAGAAATCCAGCCTCCACTGAAAACACTGGTGAAAAACAATGCTCCAAAAATTGATGAAATGCATGTTGAAATGTTTCAGCAAACTGATGCACTCTTGGAGGCACTTAATTGTCTATACCAAGAAATTTGGAAGACAGTTACCTGTCCAACCAATTGAAAGAAATTCATAATTCTGCCCATTCCAAAGAAATGTGACCCAAGGAAATGTGGAAAATCATTGAAATGTATCATCACTATCACATGCAAGTAAATTTTTGCTGAAGATAATTTAGAAAGAGTTGTAGCAATACAGTGACCGGCACTTCCAGATATTCAAGCCTGATGCAGAAGAGGACCTGCAATGAGGAATAGCATTGCTAATATCAGATGGATATTAGTTAAAAAGACAGAATACCAGAAATAAATGTTGTTGTTGTAGTTGTTACATAACATGGCGTCAGTTCCAACTAATAGTGATGCTGCATAGGGTTTCCGAGGCTGTAAATCTTTACCACAGCAGAAAGCCTCATCTTTCTCCTGTGGAATAGCTGGTATTTTCAAACTGCTGACCTTGAGGTTAGCAGCCTGATTCATAACCACTACCCTACCAGAGCTCCTTAGAAATAAGTGTATTTGTGCTTTATTGACTATACAATGGACACAGACATTCGACTGTGTGGATCATAACAAACTATGGATAACTTTTCAAAGAATGGATATTCCAGAACATTTCATTGTGCTCATAAGAAACTTATATGTAGACAAAGAGGCAGTAGTTCAAAGAGAACCAGAGAACACAAAATGATTTAAAATCAGGAAAGGTGTGTGTCAGGGTGGAATCCATTCATTATACCTAATGATAGTGGAGAACGAATGATAGATTTCTGCAAGACAAATGATTTGTTTATTTCAAATACCTTCTTTAGACAGCATAAGAGA
>NW_006408714.1:3079944-3082932 GCF_000296735.1 Chrysochloris asiatica
TTTCCAGAGAGGTTGGACCATTTTGCAGTTTCCATGGACTTTTTGAAGCACACTTACATATTGATAAAAATGTAACAGTAACGAATCTTATATATTTCTCTCTAAGTACCACTATGGTTTCATATTTTGCCAACATTTCATTGCTCTTACTGAGGTTTAAATTTTTTTTTCTACAGATTTATTGAAATAAATTTACCATATAACAAAATTCATACATTCTAAATATATATGCAGTTAAATGGCTTTTGGGGTATAAACATAGCTGAACATCTCATTACAATCTAACTGTAGAACATTTTCAACCCCTACCTAGAAATTCCACACCTATTATTAGCTAGTCCCCATTTTTACCCCCTTTATCAACCCAAGTCATAGCCCCTGGAAACCAATACTTTATGTCATTAAGGATTTATCTATTTTGGAAATTTTACATAGTTTAATCATAATATATATATATTTATGACTGGCTTTTTCACTTAGCATGTTTCAAGATTCAACCAGGGAACATGCAATGGTACTTCTTTAATTTCCAAATATTCTATAATATTAATACACTGTATTTTCTTGTTTTGATTTATAAATTTTTATGAATTCAGATTTAATCAAAAGATTGTTCAGTGTAAAATTTTGCAATTTCTAAATATGTTACTGTTTTACTTTATCTTCTTGTGAATCAATTTAAATCATGGTCTATAACAATACTTAATTGCAATAGAGCATAATTACAACTTTGTCTAATTTTTCATAATTTAAAGAATTGCCTAATTAGTTCACTTCAATTAAACATCTGATTTTTCAGGTATTATATGTAGGAGCAGCATTTGAATACATGAGGAATACATTTCTTTCTAAATATACAAACATAGTTGTTCAAAGAAATGAGCTATAAGTATATCGTATTTTGAAATAAAGATAGGAAAAAAACTAGCTGACAGCAGAAATTATAAAAGTATGCATTCTTACTAGGAAATTGAAACATTTGAAATGTTAGTCTTCCTCCTTCAATTAAAAATGTTAATGAAACACACACACAAAAACTAAAATTGCATAGCTTAATTCAATAGTTGCTATTGAGTCTATCTTCTAGAAACAAGACAAACAACAGACAATTGTAACTTGTGAAAGCAGTTCTGGGATTGTTTGCTTGACCATTATCACCAATTCAATGATTTCCTCACTTGTGCTTCAATAGAGTAAATTCACTAGAAATGTTATTTCTCAGTAGAGCAGTCATTTCCTTTGATCATCAGATATAATATTCTTTAGAAAGCTGTTTATTGGTAAGTATAGACGTTTCAAAGCTTATGAGTCATCTAGAACAGAATTTATGTGACTGTGTTATGCTAGTTTACATAGTCATTTAAACTTACCCAAACCATCTCAAAATAGAGAAGCAAAAAGTCTATCTTATTAGCTATGATATGCCTACTTATGAAATGAGCGATCCCTAGAACAAAGTTTTTCCAGTAACGTAGTCTTCTCAAGTGAATGGGTCACCCCACACAGATAAGCAGACTTACATGAAATATCTAAATTTGATGGTGGCTAGAATTTCAAATTCATTTTTAAAAAGGCACAATCAGATAATAGCATGTTCCATTTTCCCTTAAGTTATTCAAAAGATTTTTCTAAGGCACAGTCTTCTATTAGGAAGTAAAAACAAAGCTGATTTTGCAATCTCAGAAATAATCTCATAAAAAATTATAGTCAAATTATGAAGAAAAAAATGATAACCATCCCCAATTTAATTGGGCATATATTTCATTTTTCTTCTTTAGGTTTAAAGCACTAAAAATCAGGAGATTTATTTTATGTCTTAATGTAGAGGAGCAAAATACAAGATATATATATATATATATATCCATCCCCTGGTATAACAACGGTTAAGGACTCGTCTGTGAACTGACAACAGTAAAGCCATGTTATAGCTCCATGTGAGTAAGATGAGCAGGCAATCTGTTTCTGTAAAGATGACAGCCAAGAAAGCCCTATGGTGTAGTTCTACTTTGTTACATGAAGTTGCTATGAGTCAGGACCAGCTTGATGGCAAATAGCAACAATAAATATATAAACAGACAAACAAACATATATAATATTTGTGTGATATTTTGTATATTTATAAATTTAGTTAAACTTTAAATCTTGCAAGTTATTGATTTCTTACTTGAATTCAAAGTACAATTTTTAAAATACCACAAAAGAAAACTTCAAATTATGCCTTCAGATTTCTGTCTTTAGTACCTAAATGTAGGCAAGTTATATTTAAAAATATTTCTAGTACACTATCATTTATAGCAATTAGTATCAGAAAAGCTAGCATATATGAGTCATTGAAATGAGAATGGCATGTTACTCTATACAGCACTGAAATGGAATCATAAATGTTCTAAAGCTCAAAGTCACTTACTTAAAAGATGCTTTGCCATTGTATGAATAATTTAAATACTAGTCACTCAGAAGTCACTTTTAGAATTCAAACATTTCATGAAGGGGTGGGTTTTTAAAAAAATTTATAACACTTAATTTCAGTTCATACTGACACTAGAGAACAGAGTAGAATTGCCCCACAAGTGTTCCAAGACAAGAAAGACTAGAAATCTTTACTGAAGTTGATTGTCACATCTTTCTCCCACAGAGCACATGGTGGGTTTGAACCTCCAGATCTTCAGTTATCAGTCCAGTGATTTAGCCACTACACAACCAGTGATCCTTTGTTTCTAGTTTAGGGCATTATGAAAGTCACACATACAAAAAACAAACAAACAAACAAAAAAACTCTGCCAATGAGTCAATTCCATACCAACCCTTAGGACAGAGTATAACTGCCCCATAGAGTATCTAAAGCTGTAAAGCTTTCCCCATAGCACACTACCACATTTTTCTCCCACAGGAAAGCTGGTGACTTTGAACTATTGGTCTTTCAATAAACCACTGCATCACAAGGACACAATGACCCCTCCTAATTCTTCCTTTCTATACAGCAGTTTT
>NW_006408714.1:3085547-3086843 GCF_000296735.1 Chrysochloris asiatica
CCACAGCACAAACCATGACTCTGAAATGAATATTGGATGTAATGATTTCAGAATTTGAAAACTGACCTTCAGCCTATGCTTGACTGGCCTTGATAAATGAGGAGTCAGAATTTGCCAGGAAATAAAAATTGGATTCTTGACTTAAGCTTCGTTAGAGTATGGGATTTTAGGTGGAATCCTGAGCCCCACCAGAACCCTCAGAGTTTGCACATTTGTACTAGTAAAGAAATGAAGACCAAATCAGAACTGCTGCTAGAGCAGGCGGTTCATGACTGCAAGAAAGCAGAGAAATAAAACGCAGAATATTTGGCGTTATCTGATTTGGAGGCATCAAGGTAAGTAAAATCCTGGAAAGAAATCCCCCTTCCAGGATTGAAATTTAAAGAGAATCTGATAGTCATATATTTACTGGTGACCACCTGGGTCTTCTTGTGAGTGGAATTGGGGGAAATGCAGCAATAGAAACAGGGGCTTAGTTTGAACATGTTCTATTGGCAGCTGTTGACTTAGAGATTAGAGAGGAGAGGGCAAGCTGACTGGTATAAAGTTTAGGGAGTTGTGTGAACTCCTGGGTCCATGGGCACTGACCCAGGTACTAGAGTTGAGAGTCAAGGAACAAGTTGGTTTGAAGTGCAGGAAGGTGTGTGTAAACTCCCAAATTTGAAGCTAGTACTCATTTCACCTAGCTTGGATGGTAAGGACCCTAGGCAGGGTCGCTATGAGTCAGAACCAACTCCACGGTAAATAACCACCACAACCATACATAAGCACAATTATCTGTTCTGTAATTCCTATTCTTCCCAATGTTAACCATAATTTGTTATGATCCACACAACCTGATGTCATTGCATACTCAATAAAACACAGGTAAACATTGTACTAGAGTCTTGTGGAATTGCAGGATAAGTACTGAAATGTGAACTGCAATGTCGGCAGTTCAAACACACCAACCACTTCTTGGAAGCCCTATACAGAGTCACTATGAATCAGAATCAATGGGATGACAACTTAACAGAAACAACAAAACACATCTGGTTTCTCTGCTTTAAACTAAGATTCATCTGATTTCAGTAATGTTATCGCTCATTCCAAAACTTCTTCTGTATTTAGCTTGAGTTTCTGCAATTCCATGTATTGATGCAGCCATTAATCTTCACAAAATTGTACATGCCTGGGATATAATGATATTGTGCAATAATTTCTGCATTCTGTTGAGATCATCTATCTTTAGAATGTACACAAATATGGGTCTCTTCCTGTATGTTGGCCATGTGAGTGTCTTCCAAATTTCTTGGC
>NW_006408714.1:3090826-3109616 GCF_000296735.1 Chrysochloris asiatica
TTGATCTGCCAACCTCACAGTTTGCTGATCCTTTAGTGCCATACAAGAATTCCAGATTATTATTTACATAGACTAATTTACAAAGTATTAATGCACATTCTTCTTCTTAAGTGATGCAAAGCTAAATTAAAAAAAAAAAAAAAAAAAGATGGTTTCATTACTGGTGCTGGTGGTGGTACTGGTGTGCCATGGAGTCGGTTCTGGCTCATAGTGACCCTCAATAGGATTTCCAAGATTGTAAATGTTGATGAAAGTAGAAAGCCTCATCTTTCTCCCACAGAACAGCTGGTAGAGTCAAACTGCTAACCTGGAGGTTAGCAGCCAGACTGGTAACCATTAAGATACCAGAGCTCCTTGGCTTCAGTATTAGTAGTCCCCATTCTGTGCTAATAAAATGAAAGTAAAACTTTTACTTGAATGCATAAGTGCTTATATATTTGGGCACAACTCATATACATTTCTAGTGTGATGCTGCAAAATAAGCACTAGACTGCTAACCACAAGATCGGTGGTTGAAAACACCAACAACTCCTTAATATTGTACAAGGTTGCTATGAGTTGGAACCAACTCAATAGCATTTAACAACAATAATAAACACTTTAATACAAAAGTAATGAATTCAGTTTATTATATAGATTTAGAATTCTCTTACAATCTTCTAAAACATAAAGTTAGAAAGTCTGAACAAAATAACTATGATAAAAAATATTCACCTGTATACACAAACTGTTGGAGTCCTGGTGAGGTGCTGTGGGATAAAGCATTGGGTCGCAAAGTCAGTTTAAACCACAAGGTCGGTGGTTCAAACTCACCAGCACCAGCTGCTCCTTGAAAACTCTGCACAGGGTAGCTATGAGTCAGAACCAACTCAACGACTCTTAACAACAACATGCAAAGTCTTGTAATAAACATTGATTGAATTTTAGAAAGTAAAAGTCATGTCTAACTGGCATGTATTTATTCAAGATGATATACATATAAATGTTCATATATATAACACATATATACTTGAAACATAAAATTTGTACTGTTCCAGAAAATTATTTTTTAAATGATGTGGATTATAATATAGCAAGTAGTATTTTATACATTCAAGGAACAAATCTGATGAAAATACCAAAAAACTTCTCCACTAACCTGGAATTAAGATATTGTAAGGATTTGGAGACCTATAGCCAACAACAAAATAGAAAATGAGAGTGTGGGAGAAATGTCCTTTTCATTCTCCAAAGAACTGATTTTTTTTCAAATTAGAGGGGGTTTACTGGTACAGAATTTAATAAAATTAAAATAAAAAACACTAGATAATGCTAAATGACTGATATTTATATAATTTGCACAATCTGATATTTTTATTTCTTGTAAAAGAATCATGTTTTACATTTTTCATATCCAAAATATAGGAACTCAGTTATCACATGTGAATGACCACACTATGCCAGCTGCTGTGATAGCTGCCATCCAGTTGCTATTTGTTGGCTCTGTTGTAAAGTCCTTGTTCTTGCAGCTGGCTTGGCATCTAGCTCCCTACCGTAACTGCTTGCTTACCCTCCTCTTTTTGTATCTTGTAAGAAACTGACACAAGGCAGATGCTGTACTAGTCCTGCCTAATTAATATAACACAGATAGCTTATTCATAAATGGGATAGTAAGTAGAGGCATTGAAGTTAGGATTTACAACACATATTCTTGGAGAAACAATTCAATCCATAACAAAGAAACCAAGTGTTAACAGAGTAGAACAGTTAGATAATGTTCTTTCAGTTGAAGTATTTACCAAAGGAAATTGGCTGCATTTTCTTCCACAATGAAACTGAGTTCATCGGAAATGCCAACCTTTAAGGTTAGAAATCAGTTGCTAGCCTCTGTGTTTCACAGGCCCATCATTATGATCTATTCAGTTGCATTCTAAGCAGTTTACATTATATTATGCAAAGTTTCTATATAAGCAAACAGAAATATATCAACAGGAGTGACTTGTGCCTGAGTAAGGAATGACCTGGTGTGGCACTGTAGGATAAAGCTCTGGACCACAATGTTTATTTGAACCACAAGGTTAGCTGCTCCTCAGAAACCCTATATTGGATTACTATGAATCAGAAGGGATTCAATGACACTTAACAAAACCACAAGGAATGAAAGAGGAATAAAAGGCTCACAGTGCATCTCATATTTGAGATAGTCTTAGAAAATATGTTGCATTTCAATGGCTGGAAAGAAATGTAGAGAAATGTCTTTGAAGAAATTAAATTTTCAGTTAACTTGAATACTTGTTGTTGTTGTTAGGTGCCTCTGAGTCAGTTCTGACTAATGGTAACACTTTGCATAATAGAATGAAACAGTGCTTGGTTCTGCACCATCCTCACAACCATTGTTATGTTTGAGCACATTGATTTGTCCTTGTGCCAATGCACCTGGTTGGGGGTCTTCCTCTTATCCCTGATCCTCAATTTTGCCATTCAGGATGTCCTTCTGTAGAGACTAGTCCCTCATGACAACATGTCTGAAGAACAAAAAACAAAGTCTCACTAATCTTCTTTTTAAGACATTGACAAAAAATAAGGTCCCAAGAATTGAAAGATTACAAATTAAAATCTTTCAACAAAATGATGCAGCTCATTAATCTATGCCCCCCTAAAATTTGAAGACAGCTACCTGGCCCACTGATTGGAGTAAGTCCATGTCTGTGCCCATTTCAAAGAGAAATAATCCAACACAATGTGGAAACCATGAAACACTATCATTAATAGTACATGCAAGAAAAATTTTGCTGAGGATTAATTTTAAAATGGTTGCAAAAGTTGACAGGGAACTGCTAGAAATTCAAGCTGGATACAGAAGAAGACATGGACCTAGAAATATCATTGCTGATGTCAGATGGATCTTGACTGAAAGCAGAGAATACCAAAAAGGGGATACTAAATGCTTTAAAATCAGCAACGATGTGCACTGTGGTTGTATCTTTTTACCGTGCTTATTTAATCTACATGCAGAGCAAATAATCTGAGAGGTGGGATTATAGGAAGAAGAATTTTTGGCATTGGGATTTGTGGAAGACTCATCAACAACCTGTGATATACAGATGATATAACCTTGCTTACTGAAAACAAAGAAGAATTGAATCACTTGCTGATGAAGATCAATGACTACAGCCTTGAGTAGGGATTGGCCTCAATGTAAAGAAAGCAGCAGTCAAAAAAAAAAAAAAAAAAATCAAAGGACCTATTGAATTAGGTAAATCTGCTGCAAAACCTTCTTTATTGTGTTAAAGAACCAAGATAATCAATTTGAGGATTAAGGTGCATACCATGGTATTTTCAATTGCCTCAAGCATGTAAAACTTTGGCAATAAACAAGGAAGATGGTAGAATAATTTATGCATTTAAATTATGGTGTGGGAGAAGAATATTTAAAGTGCCATGAACTTCCAGAAGAACAAACAAACCTGTGTTGAAGAAGTACAGCCAGAATGCTCCTAAGAAGCCGGGCTTATGAGATTTGTCTCTTTGGACATGTTATCAGGAGGGTTCAGTCCCTGAAGAATGACATCATGCTTGTTAAAATGGAGAGTCAGCAAAAAAGCAGAAGACCTCCAATGAGATGGATTGACACACTAGCAAAAACAATGGTATCAAACCTAAAAACAACTATGAAGATACTGCATGAACAGTGTTTCATCCTGTTGTGCATAGGGTTACTGTGAGTTGGAAACCACTCATCCACACTTACCAATCAAAGCTTCATGAGTGTTGATTGTAGACACAAGCAAAGTGAACTTTTTGACAACTTCAATCTTTTCTCCATTTATCAGGATGCTATTACTGGCCCAGTTGTAAACATTTTAAAAATGTATTTAGTTTGAGGTGCAGTCTATAATGGAGACTGAATGTAAATTTGGATCGTCACCAGCAAGTATTTTAATTTCTCTTTTCTTTCAGCAAGCAAGGTTGTATCATATGCATATTGAAGGTTCCTGGTACCAAACTGTTCTTCATATAATCCAGTTTCTCAGATTATTTGCTCAATATCCAGACTGAATAAGCATGGCAAAAGAATACAACCCTAGTGCACACCTTTCCTGATTTTAAACCATTCAATATCCCCTTGTTCTTTTCTAACAAGTGCCTCTTGGTCTATGTATAGGTTCCACATAAGCACAATTAAGTGTTCTGCAATACCCATTCTTCACAATGCTATCCATAGTTTGTTATGATCAATGTGAATAGTAGGGAGTCTAATTAAAGAAGAACATAAAATATTTAAATAAAAGTATATCTGTCCTTCAATTATGAATTAAAAATGTATTTTGATTTACAACATGGCTTTTTGGCTGATTTTACTATTTGTAGTATTTTTCCAAATTATATTATTTTGATGATGAGCACCTTATTTAATTGGCAGAAATTAAAAATAAATTATTGACAATAAGTAAATCTGAATATAGGTTCATGTCTATTTGCAGCTATTTACAATCTTTTTATACTACTAAACATTTTATTTATAAGATTTATTAGTCAATTATGAAGCCCTGGTAGTGAGGTGAATTACAAGCTGGGTGGTTAATCATAAGTTAACAGTTTGTATGTACCAGTCACTCCACCAGAGAAGGATGAGTCTTTCTGCTCCTGTAATGATTTATAGCCTCAGAAACCCTGTACAGAGTTGCTATGAGTCAAAACCAACTCAATGGCTCACAACAACCACTGCCGTCATTCATCAATTCAGGAAGCATGATGGTGCAATGGTCAGGAACTCCTAGAAAGAGAAGAGTTTCCATAAAGATGACAGTCTTGTAACCTTATGGGTAGTTCTACTCTGTCATAGAGGTTTATTATTATTTAGAATTGACTCAATGGTACCAAACAATAAACAAAACATTCATCAATTAATTCAAAAAGCACCTATTGACTATATTTAATATATCCCTGGAAGGGTTCTTGAAACACAGTCTGTAGTAGTGAACAAAGCTGAAAAAAAGATAACGAGAAAAAGAAAACAATTGAATCAACTAATAATGAACAATATCCTGCAGCTGTAAGTAGGTTTTGACACATAGTGACCCCGTAGGACACAGTAGAACTGCCCAATAGTTTCTGAAACTGCAATCTGTAAAGTATCTCCCATGGAGAGGCTGCTGGGGTCAAATTACCAACCTTTTGGTTAGTAGATAAGCAAAAAGCTCTTTATGACTGTGCCACCGGAACTCTCAAATGAACAATAAAGACTTGAGAAGAATAAATACAGACCCTTCTTTTTAAGAAACATTTTGTGAAGGAGAGCTGAATGTTACAAGCATTGGATAGATAAGAATGAGATCAAATGGGAATATTTGTTTTTATTACGGAAAATATGAAAAATTTAGCTTTCATAGGTATATACATATATTAATACATAAGAAAAAAGCCAAATGGCTTTTATTTAACATATGTGTCACAACTTCATAAAAAATCAAGTTGCAGAGCTGAAAAATTATTATCAGGATTTAATTAAATGATTTTAAAAAATATCTTAAAAAATTCAAGCCTCGACTTTTGTTATTGATGGAGTCTCTGAGCAAATTATTGAATGATACAGAAAGCATCAAAGGAAGATGGAAGGAATACACAGAGTCACTGTAGCAAAAGGAAATGGGTGGTGTTCAACCATTTCAAGAAGTAGCATATGATCAAGAGCCAGTGATACCGAAGGAAGAAATCCAAGGTGCATTGAAGGAATTGGCAAAGAACAAGGCACCAGAAATTGATGGAATCAAAATTGAAATCTTTCAATGAATTGAGGTGGCACTAAAGGCACTCACTCTTCTATGCCAAGATATTTGGAAGACAACTATCTGGCCAATTGATTGAAAGAGATCCATATTTGTGCCCATTCCAAAGAGAGGTGACCCAATGGAATGCGGAAATCATAGGACAATATCCATGCGAGTAATGTTTAACTAAAGATAATACAGTAAAGGCTGTAAGCATACATTGACAGAGAACTTCCAGAGATTCAAGCCGGATACAGAAGAGGCTGTGGAATGACGGATATCAATGCTGATGTCCGATGGATCTTGGATGAAAGCAGAGAATATCAGAAAGTTGTTTACCTGTGCTTTATTGGCTACACAAAGAGTTTTGATTGTGTGGATCATTACAAGCTATGGACAACATTGAGAAGCATTAAGTATTCCTGAACACTTAATTGTGCTCATGAGGAATCTGTACATGGACCAAGAGGCAGTTGTTTGAACAAAACATGTGGACACTAAATGGTTTAAAATTAAGAAAGGTGTATGTCAGGATTGTATTCTTTCACCATACTTATTCAATCTGCATGCTGAGCAAATAGTCCAAGAAACTGGGTTATATGAAGAAAAACATGGATGCCATCAGGATTGGAAGAAGACTCATTAACAACCTACAATATGCAGGTTGTTTGCTGAAAGTGAAGAGGACTTAAAATATTTACTGATTAAGATCAAAGACCACAACCTTCAGTATGGATTGCATCTCAATGTAAAGAAAACAAAAATCCTCACCACTGGACCAATAAACAACATTCTTATCAAGAGAGAAAAGACAGAAGTTGTCAAGGACTTCATTCTTCTTGGATCAACTATCAACACTCATGGAAGCAGCAGTCAATAAATCAAATGATGTATTGCATTAGTAAAATCTGCTGCACAAGAACTTTTTATAGTGTTGAAGAGCAAAGATGTCAGCTTGAGGACTAAGGTACACCTGACTCAAGCCATGGTATTTTCAATAACCTCCTATGCAGGTGAAAGATGGACAGTGAATAAGGAAGACTGTAGAAGAATTGATGCATTTGATTCACGGTGTTGGAGGAGAATATTGAAAGTGCCATGGGCTGCCAAAAGAACAAATAGATCTGTATTGGAAGAAGTGCAGTTAGAGTGCTCCTTGGAGGTCAGGATGGCCAAACTTTATCTCTCATTCTTTGGACATGTCAGAAGGGGCCAGTCACTGGAAAAGAATATCATGTTTGGTAAGGTGGAGAGTCAAAGAAAAATAGGAAGACCCCCAGCAAGGTGGATTAGCCAAGTGGCAGCATCGATGGACTCAAGTGTGGCAACTGTGAGGTTGGCCCAAGACCAGGCAGTGTTTTGTTCTTTTATGCGTAGGGTCGCCATGAGTAGGTAGCGACTCAGTGGCATCTGACAATAACATCTCTATTTAATGATTAACACCTAGCTTTGTAGTATCCCACTGCCCTCTCCCATCAAGCAGATTCCAACTTAGAGTTATCCTATGTGGGGTTTCTGAGGACATAAATCTTAATGGAAGCTGTGAATCTCCTGTTTCCTGAGGAGCAACTGGCGGATTCAAACTAATGACCTTGTAGTTAGCATCCTAAGGTAGAACTAACAATAAAACTATCAGAGTCATCTGCCCTCTTTAATGAGGGGAAATGTCACCATTTGTGGGGAACTTCTGGAGTACCTGATGTGACACTGTAGATTCAGCAGTGGATTGCTAACCACAATGTTAGTAATTGAAACCCATCAGCCACTCCTTAGAAACGCTATACAGAATTGCTATGAGTCAGAATTGACTCAATGGCACTTAACAACAACAAAGGGAGTACCAGGAGTAATTCTGAACAGACTATATATAGATTTCTATTATTTCATAAGTTAGAACTAAGTAGATAAAAGCCTTATATTGATTTCTAACCCTGACCAAGTATATATATTAGCCTGTGTTCAGAAAAGTATGATCTATTGACAAAAAATTTTATCTTTCTAATTATGAATATTAATGATTTATGTTTATATTTTAATATGCTACCTTTCTCAGAAAAAACAAAAACAAAACTAGTAGCATCTGTTTTCAAGGATGACTTTCAGGAGGGCTATGGTTAATACTCAGGGAGCCCTGGAAGCATTTGCTATTGTTGTTAAGTGTCAAGTGGGTTATAATAAAGGAAGGACTTTATTTTGCTGACTGGTGGCTCAGTGGATTTTAATCCAGAGACTGAGCCCCGCATATAGGAAGGACCCTAGTTTATTAAGTGTTTGGGTCTTTGGGGTATTACAGAGTGACTGAAGGGGAGTGTATAAGGCTGATATTTGCTACTTCATATGGTGGTGGGGGGAGCAGCAAGCAAGTGGAGAGTTGACAGAAGTTGTGATGTTGTTATTTCCTAGAGGTGAGTCTGCAAAAGGAGGAGGTAAGCTGTTATAACACATGGGGCTGAGGAGGTCAGTTGTTCAGCTCCTGGTATGTGGACCCTGTCCTTGAATGAGATATATCCTCTGGGGAGTGGGGCCTAGTGCCTGTTTCCACCAGCCTTCCTGTCTCACTATGAAGAACCAATATGATGTTTTGAAGCTTAATTTGAGTTTAACCCAGTATACTATCTTTTGTGCATCTACAACTGAGCTGCGAACCTTAAGGTCAGCGGTTCGAAACTACCAGCCGCTCCGCGGGAGAAAGATGAGGCTTTCTACTCCCGTAAGGATTTACACCCTCGGTAACCCTGTACAGGGTCGCTATGGGTCGGTACCAACTCGACGGCACTTAACAACAACAACAACAACAATAATGTATATGAAATTATGCTCAGTTTTAGAAAGTATATTTGTCTTTCAGGACTTTTATTGATAACAATTAGAAATTATTCAATGTTTTTCATCAGTTCCAATAGCATGAACACAAAAAATCTTTAGTGTAATTTATTTCAATAATATGGGTATTAGAATGGGTGGATGTTTTATTCAATATATTTTAGTTTGTATTTCCACAAAGCAAAATCACAAAGATACTTTGCTATAGTCATTTCATAGAAAAGGTTGTTGTAGCTGTTGTTAAATACTTTTGAGTTGATTCCAACTCATAGTGACCCTGTATAGAATTATGAAGGAGCAGCTGAAGAGTTTGAACCACCAACCCTGTAGTTCAAACTGACCTTCTGGTCCAGTGCATTAACCTGCAATTGCTGTTTTCAAGTGCCATCGAGTCAGTTCTGACCCACGCAACCCTGTATAGGGTTTCCAAGGAGCAGCTGGTGAGCTTGAACTACTGACCTTGTAGTTTAAATGACTTTGCAGTCTGGCGCATTAACCCATAGCGTCACACCAGGACTCCACATTAACCTACAGGAGCAGATAAAATGGAGCATTTTTATTTGCATTATGAGGGGTCAATTTTACCCAACAAGAGGCCATTCAAGGCCCCTCTTCAAAAATAAGATGTTTCTTCATGATAGAATTTCTCTTTAAAATTAGTTATGCCATTAACACTATAGAAGCATTTCCTAAAATATGCTTTAAAAACCCCTGCTTCTATGAGATGTTCTTTGCTTTTGCAAAAACTGCATGGGGGGCATCACTGACCTCTTCCAGCTTCTAAAGAAGGAAGGAGAATCAAACTCCACATCGGCCCAAGACTGACTCCTATGAGGCAGAGGTGTGGCATGCCACCACCCTCAAAGATTCCATATCCTATCTAACACCAACCGTCCTCCCCACTGCACTCTCTATTTCTCTGCTGGGTTTGGTAATTCATTACAATGGCCATGCAGAGCCTACAGACAAGGTCACAATTATGGTTTCATTAAGGAAGTGAACAGGGTATAATTCAGGATCACAAACAACTCAGAATAGAGCAGTTCTCAGGTCAGGAACACCTCTTCTCAGCAATGCTACAGGCACACCTTGCTCTTGGGCTCAGCCTCTTAGTCACTCGGATAATGCCAAAAGGGCACATAATGCAAGTCAGTCCTCTGCTTGAAGACACTCAGCTTTACTTGCTCTGGGGGTGTGGAAGCCCTAATGCTCTCTCACTTGGTGCCTCTGCCACTGCTGGCATCACTTGTCCAACAAGACATCTAACACTCCACTTATGTTTCTTCATTCTCCGTGGTCACAGTATCTTCTGTTCCTGTTTCTGAGATGGTTCCTTTAAAACCCAGCGGAATGGCAAAATTGACCAGAGCCTGAGCTAGGGTCCCATATACCCCATTTTCACAGTTCCACTGACTCAATGCCACTTAACAACAACAACTCAATAACTGGATGGGAGTTACGAAGACTATTGAAAAATAGCTGTATCAAGTAAATCCACATTACCACAGGTGGCTAAGTGAAATTGGCAATTTCTGTACGTTTATCTACTCCTAAGAGATTCTACTGTAGTGGTTATGAATTGGGCTGCTAACCTCAAGGTCAGAAGTTCGAAACTACCAGCTGTTCCACAGTAGAAAGATGAGGCTATCTGTTCCCATAAAGATTTACAGTCTCAGAAACCCTGTACAGGGTTGCTATGAGTCGGAACCAACTCCATGGCATACCACCACCACCACCACCAAGAGATTCATAAAATCCTGGTGTGGCACTGTAGGATAAATGTTGGATCATAAGGTCTGTCTGAGGCACCAGTGTCTCCTCAGAAACCTTACTCAAGAAGAGATTCTTGTGTATTAGTATATCAAAGATTATGAAAACTCCTGAAGTAAATAAACTTGTTTAACATTCTTAAACCAATTTTACCAGAATAATTTGTGTTTTTACTACCTATACTAAGGTCTACTGAAAGAGCCCTGATAATTCAGCAACTAAAAAGTGTGGCTGCTAATCAAAAGGCCAGTGGTTGGAACCCATCAGCTAGCTACTCTGTGGAGAAAGATGAGACAGTCTGCTTCCAGAAAGATTTGCAATCTTGAAAATTCTATAAGAGCAGTTCTTCTCTGTCCTTTGGCATCACTATGAGTCTGAATAGGCTCAATGGCAGTTTTGTGTGTGAGTGTGTTTGTTTGCTTTCTGATTAATGTCTACATAAACTAGTATCCCTTAAAGCATGGTGAGAAATATGCTTTTGAATATAAAAACCCATTAACTTCCTTATGCATTTCCCGTTAACTATCAGATAATCATGAAAGGAAACTTTTATGCTCCATAAACAAAAGCAAAATGCCTGGAACCATTAAGAAAAGAAGACTTAGCCATATTTTCAATAACAGTCACTTTCAGAGACTTCTGCAAGAACACCTAATCAGGAACGGAAGTTCAATCCTGTGAATTTGCAATTTCCTACTTTAGGATGCTGATCTCTATGGTCACAAACCCAAATCCTCCAGCTCTACCAATTATAAAGTGCACTCTATTCAATTCCATTTGTATTCTGAGCTTTGCATTTGAAAGATTTTTTAGACTCTTCTCTGGGAATTTTTTAAGCTCTAAAGGAGAGTGAAGCATTTGCAAAGAAAATGAGGAGATGACCCAGAAGCTGACTGTTGAGTGAGCCAATTTGTGAGCAAAGAAGAGCACGCTCAATGTACAATTTGATTTTCCCAAGACTGGATTAAGTAGGGTTTGCGTGTTGAAGGGTAGTTGGAAACGAAACAATAAAGGCACTACAAGAACAGGAAGAAATTTTCAGAAAATGCCAACAATTTTCAAAGTGTGTGTGTTAGTGAAAGAAAAAAGAATGACAGATATTTTTGTTTAAGAAAATTAAAGGGAAACTTGTACACTTTAGTCAGCCATTAAATCTCTTCTAGACTGAAATTAAGTATAGCCTTACCTATATGTTCAACTGCCAGTCAGAGATAAAGTGATTATGTCTTGTTGTCCTTGAAGCTTGGGGAAAAATTAGTATTTTAATAAGATAAAATACTCTTGAGCTGATATAAAATCAATGAAACTCACTGCTTTTCAACATCCATTGAGCAATTCATTACAAATGTGTTTTATAGACACCTTTAGGAAAATCTTAACCATTGTCTCCTCTTCCTCAACAAAGTATACCCAGATATGTGTTTCTCTTTTCTAGAAGATAAACCACATTGAAGAATACAAAAAGTATTAACTACAGAATATTTTATTTTTTAGATTGGACTTTGCCTGCCTAGAAATTATATCAATTCCTTTTAGTATTTAATTAAAGAAAAGAAAATTGAGGACCAAAATTTCAAATGTGGAGAGAGAGTTTTAACTGAATGTCACTACTACTCATTTTTTGGTACTAACAAAATTATTTGAAAAGTGTAAGAATCTTATTCTTGATAGAGCTGAACTATGAGAATCCTCTCTGGAAGGATCAACCCCCATGTCCTGGTGTGGTGCTGGCATAGGATAATGCACTGGACAGCGAGATCTGATGGAACTGCAAGGTCAGCAGTTCAAACTCATCAGCTGCTCCTCAGAAACCCTATACAGGTTTGCTATGAGTCAGAACAGACTCTATGGCACTTAGCAACAACAGTGTCCAAGTGTGCCAGGCTAGTTCATAGCAGGAATCAATTAAGGAAAGAAAGAATTGCATCTTCATACAGACAGTAGGTTTTCCTGACATATGGCTGAATATTGTTGCATTGGACAGCATTGAACAATGGTCCAGGAAATTATTTTATAAGTTGGTCTGTCTTCTATAATTTGGTTTGGAAAACAGTATTATTCGACCTCCATAAGACAAAACATTCTTTATTTAGCCAACAACATATCTTTGGCAGGATCCTACTACTGTGGATTTCTAGTGTGGTGCTGTGAGTAAATGTGCCAGACTGCAAAGCCGTTTGAACTGCAAGGTCAGTGGTTCAAGCTCACCAACTGCTCCTCAGAAACCCTATACAGGGTCACTATGGGTCAGAATCAACTCAATAGCACTTAGCAACAACAAAACAAGTGTGGTGCTATAGGATCAGCACTGGACTGTGAACCACAAGGTCAGCAGTTCAAATCCACCAGCACCTCCTCAAAAACCTTAAATAGGGTCGCTATGAGTCTGAACTGACTCAGTGGTAATTTAACAACAACAACATATTTCTCAAATAATTGCACTCCAAAATTCAAAAAAATATGGTTACATACTTTCTGCTGTTGTTAAGTGCTATGGAGACAGTTCCAACCCATAGTGATCCTGTATAGTGTTTCCCAGGAGTAGTTGGTGAGCTTAAACTGTCAATCTTGCAGTTCAGACTGATTTTGCAGTCCAGTACATTAACCCACAGCACCACAACAGGATTCTGCTTAACATACAAGAATAGATTTTAAACCAATGCTGAATATCTGTGTGTATTTATTTGATGGTTACTTCTTTTGTAATGGTCAGTGAAATGAGTCTCCCATCAAAGGCAGTGATATTGAGATTTGTTTCAAAATAGATACCTTAAGTAAAAATAAAAATTTTATTTAAAAAAATAAGTGAAAAATTAGTCAGTTGGTACACATTTATATCAAGTCCAGGAAGGTGGCACACCTTTGACAAAAGTTTCGTGTGTACTAGTATATATTCTTCAGTTAGGCTGTATCAAGAAAACCCACCATACAATTTCACCAAGATTTGAATTAAAATTTATGTTTTGAGAAAATTGTAGATTCACATGCAACTGTAAGAAATAATAGAGATCTCATGTGTCATTCCCCAAATTTCCCCATGCTAACATCTTACAAAATTCAAAGACAATATCAAAAGCACAGTATCAACACTGATTCTCTCTGTATACAGAAGACTTTCATCATCACAAAAAGCCTTCATTTTCAGTGAAGCTTCCACCCACCCATACTTCATCCTCAAAAGCTGGCAACTCCTAATCTCCTATGCATTTCTATAATTTCCCCATTTCAAGAATACTGAATGAATAAATTCATATATCATGCATACATCTGGGATTGGCTTTTTTCACTAAGCATAATTTCCTGGAAATTCTTCTAAGAATATACATACAGCAACTTAGAAGAATCTCCAGGAAATTAGGTTTATGTTCCTTTACACTATGGTATGGTATGATAGGGTATGCATGTACCATTGTGTTTAATCATTGACCTATTAAAGGGACATTTTGCTTGTTTCAGTTTGGGGCAAATTACAAATAAAGTTGCTATGAAGAATTTTATATAAGTTTTTGTACAGATGTAACTTTTCATATCTCTTCACTAATCCCATGAGCAATTGATAGATTATGTGGATGTTCATGTTTAACTTTGTACAAAATGGCTAAAGTGTTTTAGCCAAGTTGGATATAGTATTTTGCACTCATTCGAGCAATCTGCCAGTAAACCAGTTTATCAGCATCCAGTCCTAGAGGTGCAATGTTTAAGTGCTTGACTGTTAACTGAAAGATTTGAAGCTGGAATCCACCAACTGTTCTATTACAAGAAAGATGTGGCAGTCAATTTCCTTAAAAATTACAGCTTTGGAAACCCTATGGAGCAGTTATATTTTGTACTATAGGGTCATTATGAGTTGGAATCTACTTAAGGGCAATGAATTGTTTACATATAATGCTATCAATTTAGATAGGTGTACAATAATATTTTATTCTGGTATTAGTTTGTATTCTGTTGATGGATTACGATGCTAGAGAACTTTTCATGTGTTTATTTGTCATCTGTATATTATAGCTGATGAAATGGCTACATGATGATTTTGCTCATTTTCTAATTGGACTGCTTCCTTTATAAAGTTGGATTTGGGGAGATTTAATATATTCTAGATACTAGCACATTTTCTGATATGTGGTTTTCAAAGATTTTCTCTCAGTCTATATGTAGCTTCTCTTATTGTGTGTTAACAGAGTCTTTCAGAGAAACATTTCATAGAAACATCAGACACAATTTACCAATTTTTCATCTTATGTATTTGTTTTAGGGCCATGCATAGGAATCTCTATCTAGCATTAGTGTTATTGCAGCATCCTGCCTCAATTCCATACAGTTAGTTTCACAAAAATATAGTTGCACAAAACATTGTTTTATTTATTTATTTTAAGGGTTTTGAGGTAAATCAACATTAGTATATAGTACTTCATACTAGGATCTCTAGAAACTTGTACATAGACCAAGAGACTGTCACTAAAACAAAACAAGGGGATATTTGTTGTTGTTATTGTTAAATGCCGTTAAGTTGATTCTGACCCATAGCGACCCTGTATAGGGTTTCAAAGGAGCAGCTGGTGAGCTTGAACCACTGACATTGCAATTCAAATGACTTTGTAGTCTGACGCATTAGCCCACAATGGTCTGAAATGAGGAACAGTGTGTGTCAAGGTTGTATATTTTCATCACACTTATTCAATCTGTACGTTGAGCAAATAATCTTGAAAAATCAGATTATATGAAGAAGAATTTAGCATCAAGATTGGAGGAAGAGTCATCAACTACTTGTGATATGAAGATAACACAACATGCTTGCTGTAAACAAACACAACTTGGTATACTTTATGGTGAAGATCAAAAACTACAGCCTCAGTATGGATTATAAAGAAAGCAAAAATCATCATTATTAGACCAATAAATAACATCATGGTAAATGGAAAAAAATATTGATGTTGTCAAAGATTTCATTTTGCTTGGATTCACAATCCATACTCTTGAAAACAGTAATTAAGAAATCAAAGGATATATTACATTAAGCAAATCTGCTGCAAAAGTCTTCTGCAAAGTTTTCAAGAGCATAGATGTCACTTTAAGGATTAAGGTACACCTGTCCCAAACCATGGTATTTTCAATGGCTTCATATATAGTTCAAAGTTGGACAATGAATAAGGAAGACCATATAAGAACCACACTGCATTTAAATTACACTGGAAGGACTGTAGGCTGCCAGAACAATAAAATCTGACTTGGAAGAAGGAGATCCAGAATGCTCCTTAAAAGAAAAGATGGTAAGATTTCATCTCTTATACTTCGGATATGCTGTCAGAAAGGATCAGGAGAAGGACATCATGGTTGGTAAAGTGGAATCAGTGAAAAAGAGGAACCCGTTAAGGAGACCGATTGACACAGTGGCAGAACAATAGGCTCAAACAATTGTGAAAATGGCACAGGACTGGGCAATTCTGAGTGGTACCTAACAATACCTCTAAGAAGTTAGAAAAGAAAGTTCTCATGGTGTCCATGACAGACAAAGATGCTTTTCTGAACAAATGAACTGTCTTAAATTATGCTTCTTGTGGTTGTTGTTGAGAGTTACTGAGTCAGTTCCAACTCATTGTGACCCTGTATAGACTTTTCAAGGAGTGACTGGTGTGATTGAACTGCTGATATGTGGTTAGCATCCAGTGCTTATCCTACAGCATCTCTGTTAATTACATAACTTTAGAATATCACTGCCTATGTGAGCTTGTGTGGGGGGTGTGTGTATCCTAATTATCAAATGTTTAAAGTCAATTGTTGATAACTTTTAACAAGTCTCCTGGCTAAGTCTTATATTTTTATCTTTATCTTTTTTTTTTTTTTTTCATTTGACATCATCTGCTCACATACCTAGTTGATTAATGAAAAAAAAATTAGTATTTTTTTAAAAAATGTGTTAATCTTCTGCCCTACATTTATAACATTAAGATATACATATTTGCTGACCTTAATTAAAAAATAATAAACAAAATTAAAATAATTATTGAATTACTAAAAGGACAATGGGAATACAAGAAAAGCTTGCTTGCAAGCATGGTTCCTTCAAATTTTTCATTTACTTATGACAATTCTGAAAACAACATAATCGTAACAGTCTCCACTAAGGCAAAACTTGTGGCTTGTGGCACTCTCCCTGCAAAAGTTAGGTGTTTTTTTGTGGGTTTTTTTTTTTTTTCAGTTAAGGCCTCAAATAAAAATCTTGACTATTAACAGACGAGTCATTCTAGTTTAGCAAAGGCAAAGAGAGAGAAAACTCTGAACTCTTTGCAAGAGGATTTTAATTGTGTCGGTTTCTCTGGTCTGTGGTTTATTTAGTAAGGCTTTAAACCTATAGAATGTTCAGGATAAAATGTTTTGAGATTCAGTGATATTGAGGTCATGACACTGAAACATCAAAAAAAAAAAAAAGATAAAATGTAACCACTTTTGATTCTGCAAATCGATTCAGAGTTGATCTAAATGATATGGTATTCAAGGTGAGAACTTTCATATTCTCACTCCTAGCACACTGTCCTCATTCCTTTTCATTTTAAACACTGCTATTCAATAGTTCACACTAAAGTAAATCAATTCATTTTGTTGCAAATGTGGTATTAGTTTTTTCTCCAAAGAAGTTGTGTCAAGGATAGTTCACTAATTTAAAGAATTAATGGACTAAAATATAAACAGGTTGCTCAGGAAAACTTTCTATGGTTCACAGTGGATTTCAGAGAAACGGCCGATAACCACTAACTAAACTTTATCTAAGGAATTGAACTCTGAATTAGAAGAAAAGTAACTTTTTCAATTAGATGCTTCAGCAGGCTATAGAATAGATTTTTTAAAGGAGCTTGTTATAAAGAAAAGCTCTTACTGCCATCATCTCATCAAAGCTTTAATTCCTATAAGGACACATCATCCTTTGAATTGAACCACATGTGGTAGGGGTTTTTTGTTTGTTTTATTTGATTTGTTTTTACATCTTTCATGTTAAATCACCTTGGGTGACAAGCACACAAACTCATCACTCATGACTTCAATAGCAAATGTGAACATTGTAAAAGCTATGCTCTATTTATAAAATATTATTTTTGAAATGGAATATAACATCTAACATCTTATCATTTGGCAGGAAATGAAGAAACCAGCGAACACAATTCCTGAAACGCTTCCAGTATCCAAGATAATTAATTTAGGAAGCAAACTCTTTTCTCATATCAGCATCTGTCCAACTACCTTATTTAGCATAAATTAAATTCTGACTCATTCATGAGATGAATGAGTGAGGATATGAATTCAGTCTTTCATTGCCCTTATGCCTCACCTGAGTACAGCTTTTTAAAGAAATTTAATTTAATAAAAACATATTTAGAAATCTTTATTTTGAATTTTAAAAATACAAATTTTCACATTTATCTGATGTGTTATGCTCTACTGCCTCTAAAGCCTAACATTAAAGTTATTTTTAAAAAGTCAGAGATAATATATTACGAAGTAATGATGCAGGCTTGTTATAAAAGCAACATCCACTGAATCTTTACCAACCAAGAAGGTTAGGTAGGACCTCAGTTAAAGTCATATTGTTTTTTCCAATGGCTCACTTACCCATGAATACTGGCTACAGAATCCTGGTGTGACACTGTGGGATAAGGCACTGGAGCCCAAGGTAAGTTTGAACTGTAAGGTTGGTGGTTCAAATTCACCATCTGCTGCTCAGAAACCATTTACAGGCTATGTATGAATGGCCTCGAAGGTACTTAGCAACAACAAAAACAGCTGATTACTCCAGGATCCTGATTTACAGCTAAGTAGGCAATCTCTCCTACTTTGGACATATTGTCCGGAGGAAACAATTGTTGGAGAAGGATGCCATGCTGGGTAAGGTGGAGGGTCAGAAAAAAGAGGAAGACCTCTAACGAGATGGATTGGCCAGGTGGCATCATTGATGGACTCAAGTGTGGCAGCGGTAGTCAGGTTGGCCCAGGATCAGACATTATTTCGTTCTGCTGTGCATGGGGTCGCTATGAGTCGGTTCTGACTTGATGGCACCTGACAACAACAGGCAATCGACAGCAAAGGGCAATCTAGATGTGTTAACCTGACAAAATCAAAGCTATGTGTAACAGATTCTTATTTGTTATCATATATAAAACTAATTAAGGAGCTCTGGTAGCATAGTGGTTACAAATCAGGCTGCAAACCTTAAGGTCAGCAGTTTGAAACTACCAGCTGTTCCACGGGAGAAAGATGAGTCTTTCTGCTCCCGTAAAGATGTACAGCCCTGAAAAACCCTGTACAGATTTACTATGAGTTGGAACTGACCCCATGGCACATAAACACCACCAATAAAACTAATCATCTTTAATTAGCTAATGAACAATTATCAATTGTTTTATAATAATTCATGCCTTACATGAATGAACAAGTACTCATTTTTCAACTACACATAT
>NW_006408714.1:3111891-3116892 GCF_000296735.1 Chrysochloris asiatica
TCAAGAGGGAACCTAGATCCAGAGGGCATGGAGGAAAGTAGAATCTCCAGTGAGTAGTATCCACTCTGTCTAGGCGGGGCTGATGAAAGAAAACGCAGATAGGTCTCTTGTGATGCAATTGTGGATAATTGTTATCAGGACTGATTGTGAGGGTTGGAAATCTAAAGGTAGATGTTTTGTAGCAAGGAGGGGAGTGATTAACTTTTCAGTTTAGGAGCGGAGGTCCCTGGGACCATAAAGCGAGGAGAGCAGAGAGTGGGACCCTACCAAGAGAAACAGTGAAGCCAGAGATTGAGGCAGAGATGATGACGTGGAGCAATGGAGCAGCCAGAGACTCTAGACCCAGAGAGGGAGAGGGACTGTGTGCTGATGACTGTGGGACAGGCTTGCAGGATATACCCTTTGGTTGGTTGATGATGCATGGAGGGGATTGTAAACATGGCAATGAAATGATATACGATAGGATGAATGTAAAGCTAATGTTCTCCCATGTAAAAATTTTACATAATTCACAATAAAACATTAAAAAAAAAAGAGGTAACTTTGCAGCATCTAGTTTCCTCTATTTTGCTAAAATAATGAAAATTATAAAAATGTATCACTACCAGCATTTCATTTGGTGGTAGTTTAAAATCTGTGGATAAAGGGAAATATACACATAAACTACAAAATATATCAAACGATTTTCTAGTTATATGTTTCACGACTTAGAAGTCTTGAAGTCACAGCATTCCTGGTATTCACTGGATGCTACATTTCTAAAAGGGAGATCTGAATAGAAAAAGAAAGACCCCATCTGCTTTGAATGGTAAAGCAGCTGCTCCCTCATTGTGATCTGCTTCACTGGAATTGGAATTATTAAACTTGTAATTCCAAATATATTTCCTCTTAATTAACCTAAACATCACGACGTCTATAAGTGTGACTCATTACTCTGTGTAAAATAAGGTAAGCAATGACAAATTGCCTCATAGAGTAGGTACATTATAAGCCTACAAAGTTCATAATCAAGCTTTCCTTCTTTAACCTTGGAACACTACGGGTTTTCCACTGAAAAACATTGCCACAGTGATTCTTAGCTTAGCTTCCTTTCATTCGTCTGGTGTCTTTGTGTATAATCATAGTGCTGTAGAGTAGTTTGTTTTCTTAAAAGGTTGCAGCAAATGGCAGTGCCCATTCACGGAGATATTTAAGTACAGAAACATGTATCTATGGAATCAAAAAAAAAGCAAAACAGTTTAATTTTCACACAGTATCATTTCTATCCAGAGCTTAACACTACAGATTGTACCAGCCTTTTGACTTGACTCTAGCCCTGAAAAAATCTTGCTCAGTGTTAGGGATAACTGTCCTCTCCCCATCTCTAATTGGGCCTGGAATGCCAATAATCTGTGAGGAGAGTATAGTCAATGTATAATACTTCACTTTAAAACATAAGGCCAGAGGCTCAGCTAAAAAGATTAGTCTTAATTAGAACTTTCTTAATTAGTCTTTTTTCTCCTACCACCCAGAATGTAACCTTTTCTTCCTACCTCTATGACATCCTAAATGAATATTCAGATGATATATTCCACTTTTCACTGTTTATTAAGGGTTCTGTAGAGAGAAAAAAAAACCTCTCCTGTTGAACTTTCTGTTCTTAGAATGCAGGATTTATAACTAATTCATCTATGAACCTACAGTACTGACCAGCATATTAATTATCATATCTTCAAACCAAAACACATCTATTTAGTACCTTACATGTGCCAGAAATTTCTTTGTAATGAAAAAATTAGTGTGTCCTGCAGCTCTTAAGAGAAAACTTCAAAAAGGGAACAATTTAAAAAAAATAACTGCTTATCAAATCACTAGTTCTGCCATTAAGCTTTAAAATCTGCAATAGCAATAAAAAAGTTTGTTTCATGTTGTTGCTGTTAAGTAATGTTGACTTGGTTCCCACTCAAAGATCCTGTATAGAGTTTCTCAAGGTCAGAAATCCATTGCTGATCGTACAATGCCACATCAGGGCTCCTCAAGGAGCCTGAATTTATTTTACTACGGATCCAATTTTTAGTCTTTGTTGACACAGAATAGATTAATTCAATTTAAACTTTATGTTAATCTTTATCTTTACTTTATCTCACATTTTATTTTTGCAGATTTGTTATGCAGGCTCAGAAGATTTCTGTAGCATGTAGGACAGAGCTGTGCATTGGATATGTGCTTGTTCATGTGAGATTTGCAATAATGTCCCTAAAACAGATAGAAAATTTTATACTAACTAAATATAACTATGGAGTCCTGGTGTGGCGCTGTGGGTTAATGCACCAGACTGCAAAGCCGTTTGACAGTTCAGTCTCACCAGCTGCTCCTTGGAAACCCTATACAGGGTCGCTATGGGTCATAATTGACTTAACAGCTTTTAGCAACAACAACAAACATAACTCTGTTACGTGATAAGGATTAACACATAAAGTCATTATCCATATTTGATACTCAAGCACAAGTTGATTTATTCCCAAAGTTTAGGTGGGCTGTTGTTATTATTGTTAGGTACCATCGAATCAGTACCAACTCATAGTGACCTTAGACACATATGAATGAAACACTGCCCAGTCCTACATCAACCTCACAATTGTTGCTATGCTTAAGCCTACAGTTGAGACAATTGTGTCAATCCATCTCGTTTGAGGGGGTCTTCCTGTTTTTTTGCTGAACCTCCACTTTACCAAGCATGATGTACTTCACCAGCGGCTGGTCACTCTTGGTTTGTTCGAAGTATGAGAGTTGAAGTCTGACCATTCTGGCTTCTAAGGAGCATTCTGATTGTATTTCTTCCAACACAGCTTTCTTTGTTCTTTTGGCAGTCAATAGTATTTTTGATATTCTTCTCTAAAACCATAACTCAAATGCATCAATTCTTCTACAGTCTTCTTTATTTACTGTCCAACTTTCCCATACATATGAAACTATTGAAGGCACTGAAGACAAAGTTTCTATTCCTCAAATTTCACCAGGGCAAATTCACTTTCAGCATAATTGCTTAAGTGTATTCAGCATAGATTGTTCATTCCAAAGATGTCCGCAAAGGCTTCTTGGATCAATAACTGTCACTAAAGGTCTGAATTCAACAACCTGATGACTAGTCACCATGAATCAACTATTGAGGGGGAGCCAGTATTACAACAGGAAGAGCAGACCTGGTAAGGTCTGCTCATGAAAAAAACAGTAGCTACTTTGTTGTTGTTGTTAAGTACCATGGAATCAAGTTCCGACTCACAGTGACCCTGCACAGGGTTTCCAAGGCTGTAAATCTTTACAGGAGCAGAAAGCCTCATCTGTCTCCTGAGGAATGGCTGGAAGTTCCAAACTGCCAACTTTGAGGTTAGCAGCCCGATTTGTAACAACTATGCTACCAGATCTCCTTTTAGACTGTAGTATGTTAATGTGTGTATGAAAGGGTGGTGAATAGATAACTATATTTCAAAGAGAACTATATGTAACACTAGTAGTACTAGATATATGTATAACTAAAAAAGAAAATACATAAGTCATTACATCAAACAATCAGAAAAATCATGCCAAAACTTGTGCTGGAAAAGGGAGCCTTTTTTCACTTTCCAAAAGAAGAAGTCTGATTATTCGGTCACTACTTAGATTCTCCACATGAAGTGATGTGTGATTAAGTCTCATTGTGCCTTGAATGACTCATCCCTCAGGAATATCCACCTTTCTATTCCCATTTAAAACTCATGAGGCATTTAGAAAGGAGTCCAAGCTCTTATCCCTCCTGATACTAGTCAAAATGGTATCTAAATCTTAGTTATAGCATTGATCAGCTTTGGAATTTGTGTAATTTCTTGACTTTTCAAGCTTTAGTTTCCTCATCTGCAGAATGACAGGAATGAAAATAGAACCTATGCCATGAGGTTGTTAAGAGAATAAATAATACAGGTGAAGAGATTACACAGCTAACACATATGTAAGTTTTTTCAATGAAGAACAGCACCAGCTATTGCTACTGGAATCCTGATATGATGCTGTAGAATAAGCACTGGATTGAAAGGTCTATTTGAACAGCAAGGCCAGCAATTCAAACTCTCCAGCAGTTTCTTGGAAACTCTACAGGGTCAATATGAGTCAAAGCTGATTAAATGGCACTTAACAATTACATCACTATTGTCACTGTTATTAATGTATGATCTTAATTTGGCTACCCAGGAAAAGTTCTCTGCAGGGAGATGTTGCACTGAGTTGAAAACACAGTTATATAGTACCATTATATTCGTGTCTTCCATTCAGTGAAAATACTGAAACTTCATATTTTGCTTTTATTGGTTTAACTAACATGAGTAAACCACTTCTTCCTCGCTGATTCAATTCACTTCTGGGTATGCTGACCAAAATGTAGTTTTTAGTCCTTCAGTGGTTAGTCTATTGCCTATCTAACTGTAACAGCTAGGTTTCCTAAACCTAATCTACAATCCTGGAATGGCACTGTACAATAAGCACTGGACTACTAACCTTAAATTCAGTGGTTCAAATCTACCAGCTGCTTCTTAGAAACTCAATACAGTGTTGCTCTTAGTTAGAACTGACTTGATGGCACTTAACAACAAAGTTAGTCTGGTTCAGGTCTCAATTCTCATATAATTAGAATCTGTAAACCTTTTCCAATCCTCTTTTCATTGTAAGCAAATACTATATGAACAATTTTTAGGAATTCATTAAAATTTGACTTTACATAAAGATTATTTTATTAATACTCAATAACTTCAAAACATTTTCATATGCTTTTTTCCACTAGACAGGAAAATACAGAAAGCACATCTAATTGTTATGGCAAGCAAACATCCAGCATAAAAATGATGTTCACAGGGGAACAGAGCCACAAATACTCATTCAACTGATTTTTCTATTCTGCCTTCACTTCATGCTGATAACAGTTCCATTTCTGAACATTTTCTTTTGGTCATACCCTAGTGAGTTCTAGTGTAGATAGCAATTTTATATATATAT
>NW_006408714.1:3117343-3123235 GCF_000296735.1 Chrysochloris asiatica
TAGCCATCCTGGCCTCTAAGGAGCACTCTGGCTGTACTTTTTCCAAAACAGATTTATTGGTTCTTTTGGCAGTCCATGGCACTTTCAGTATTCTCCTCCAGCACCACAACTCAAAGGCATCAATTCTTCTACGATCCTCCTTATTCACTGTCCAGCTTTCGCATCCATATGAGGCTAATTTCCAAAATACTTTACTCGAAATTCTCAAAGCAAAAGACCTAAAGATTCTAGATACCAGAGTGTAATTATGCAGCTTCAGATTGAATTTAGGTCAGCAAAGAAAAGTTAAATGTTTATGTTGTTGATGTTGTTAAGTGCTGTCAAGTTGGTTCCGACCCACAACAACCTTGTATAGGTTTTCTGAGGAGTTTCTACTGAGCTTGAACCAGCCGACCTTGCGGATCAAACCGACTTTGCAATCCAGCACATTAACCCACAGAGCCACACCAGGACTCCTAAGTGTTTATGTTTATGGTGTTGTGAAGTGCCATCAAGTTAGTTCCAACCCATAGAGACCTTGTATAGGGTTTCCAAGGAACAGCTGGTGAGCCTGCTTGCAGTTCCAAAGGCTTTGCAGTCTTGCGCATGAACCCACAGCACCACACCAGGACTCCGAGTGTTTATAACAGTGTATAATACCAGTGTCTAATATTGTTTGAGATACAATGCCTAAAACCTAGACCCTCTGATATCACAGGGCACCTTCTCAAATATCAGCTGTTTTATATTGAGTTTGGTGAAGAAACAGATCTGTTCCAGGCCTGTGCTATGAATAGCTTCAAGTCTAAAGCTTGAATGAACTGCACATCTCCATAAAATTATGTGCACTCACAAATATATATTAACCAAAATATATTCTTGACAATAATCACTTCTGTTTCCTGCTATTTCTTTTTTCCCCCAGAAAATGTATTTTAGCTGTTCTTTATAAAATCTGACTCTGACTCCTCACATAACAAATAAACATTAAATACAATTACAATAAAATCAAGTGATAAGACACCAAATTCTAGTACATGCATTGCTGTTTGCTGTTAAGTACATGTGTAGAACTGTTGTAATGAAACTACATCTTGGATGGATGCAAAACTACTTTCCCAAGGACTTTTCCCAGAGATACTTTCAAACATAGACACATTCCTTATCTTTTACAGTGTTAACAATTCTACCAACTTCCTGCAAACCACAAGTTGCCTTTTGTATGGTGATTATGCACCTCAAAAAGCAAACCTTTACAGTTCTAATTCCCAATACCTGTGAATGTGACCTTTATTTGCAAACACCTGTGAATTTAACCTTCATTGGCAAGTAAGGTCTTTGCAGATGTAATCAAGTAAAGATGAAATCATACTGAATTAAGATGGGCCCTAATCAAATGACTGGGATCCTTGTGAGGAGGAAAATTCAAACATGGCCACAGACACAGAGACAGAATGTCATGTGCCAGTGGAGGTAGAGATTGGTATGAAATATCTGCAAGCCAAGAATGGTTAGGAAAAATCAAAAGTTAGAAAGAAGCAAGGAATGATTATTTCCTACAGTCTTCAGAGAGAATATAGCCCTGAAGACAGGACACAGATATGTTGAATTCTGATTTATAGTCTCTATAATTGTTACAGAATAAATTTCTGTTGCTTTAAACCATGCCGTTTGTGATCGTTTTTATGGCAGACCTAGGAAACCAATATATTTTTCTCCATTATTTTTAAATAGACTTATGTAAATCTTACTTTAAATACACAACATTATTAAAACAGATAAAAAGCAGTGTAGCACTGTGGGTTAGTATGCTGGACGGTTTGAATTGCAATGTCGGAGGTTCAAGCTCACCAGCCACTCCTCAGGATGCTATTCAGGGTTACTGTTATTTGGAACCGATTCGACAGCACAACACAACAACAGTGAAAACCTTAACTTTCTCCTAAAACCTAAATCAAATTTGTCTTTAACGTTGGTTTTACACATTTCCTAGATCTTCTGAGATCTCAGGGTGTCCTCTTAAATGGAAAGCAGATGTTCTAAAATTCAAAATTCCTTTCAATAAAGTATTAGAGAATTTGAGGAGTTATGTTAGCAGTTTTTGTATACAATTCTAGTAGTCTGAATAACAGTTGTCATATAATGAAATAGGGCTTCAGTAGAGATGGCATGGCTACTTAAGCAAAAGCTTAAGTATTTAACTATTTACCAGCAAACTTTGGACAAATAGTGCAAAAACAAAGAAGAGGAAACCAATCATAATAGATTTGCATTAAGCTCATCTGTCTTTTTCTGATGTTTCAATCATCAGTTTGAGATTTGCAAAAACGTATTCAAGAGACCCCACAATGATCCCCTTTTATGATTTTGAACAAAATTTCCATGATTTGTTTGCGTGAGATGGAAGAGAACATATACTACCCTTCCCAGCTTTAGGTAAATCCCTTAGGCTAAAATGTTTAACTTCCTGTCTGTGAAACTGTAAGCTCCTAATCATTATAATACTCTTGACTTATAACAAACACCTAAAACTAAAAACACGCTTACTTACTCAAAATGCCTTTTAAAAGTTACCTAGATTCTACTGAATTGACTATGGAGGAGGTTCCCCTAGAGAGCGCTGAAAGCCAGAGATGGGAAGGGAGAGAGACAGACACAGATCATTCAAAGTCCAGGTTAAAATCAATTAATTCAGATCTTACACTGAGCATTTATAAAAGGATAATAAATCTTTAGATACCTATTTGTTCTGTGTGTGCCTGAAGTATATATATAAATTATATGTAGAGAGGGGGAACATATCAGATTACTGTACAAAATAAATAAACAACAACAACAAAACAAAAAAACAGAACTTTAACATTGATGACTAAAATGGTAAAGAGCCCAGACATTAGGTTCATATACCCCTGGGCTGGAATTCTGATTCTACAGTGACTAACTGTAGACTAGGTTAAACATTTTTTCTTTAAGTTTATCGGAGCCTTAATATCTGTACATTGCATACAAAAAATTAAACAAAACAAAAACAAACTTACTGCCATCAAGTCGATTCTGGCTCATGGCAATCCTGTGTAGGGTTTCCGAGGCTATAAATCTTCAAGGAGCAGAAAGCCTCCTCTTTCTCCCAGGGAGCAGCTGGTGGATTCCAACCGCTAACTGTGTGGTGAGCAATCCAACACACAACCCACTATGCCATCAGGACTCCTGTACATTGTATATGTTTGTTTTGTTTGTTAAGTGCTCATAGAGACCCTGTATAGGGTTCCCAAATGAGCAGCTGGTGAGTTTGAACTGCCAACCTTGTAGTGCAAACCGACCTTGAGGTTGAGTGCCACACCAAGACTCCACATTGTACATAGTACATTGTATATATACATTGGTTAAATGAAGCAGAAATGAATAAGATAAGGTAACAGTCACGGTTTCTATATTGTCTGTGGCACTGTATTATAAACACTGGACTGCTAATCTCAAAGTCAGTATTTCATACCTACCAACTGCTCCTTGGAAACCCTATACAGGGACACTATGTGTCAGAACTGACTTGATGGCACTTATCAGAAAGTGTTTTCTAGTAAGTCTGTAGTTTTTAGGTGCCATCAAATTTGGTTGTAACTCTAAGCAATCCTATGTTGAAGAAAATGAAATACTGCCCAGCTCAGTTCCATCTTCACAATTGTTGCAGCCACTGTGTCAGTCCACTTCCTTGAGGGTTTTTCAATTTTTAGCTGATCCTAATCTTTACCAAGAATGATGACCTTCTTCAGGGACTGGTGCCTCCCGATAACACGCCCAAAATAGGGGAGACAGTCTCATCGTCCTAGCTTCTAAGGTGCATTCTGGCTGTACTTCTTCTAGACAAAATCATTCATTCTTTTGGCAGTCGGTGGTATAGTCAACATCTCTGCTAACACCATAATTGTGTCAATTCTTCGTTGATTGTCTTAATTCATTTCCAGCTTCAACATGCAGATGATGAGGTGACTGAAAATACCTTGGATTCGATGTACCATAATCCATGATAATTTTATTGTTTGTTTTAACACTTTAGAGAAGTCTTTTGCAGCAGATTTGCCTAGTACAAGGCATCATTTGAATTCAGGACTGACTGCTTTCATGGGTGTTGATTATAGATCCAATACAATGAAATCGTTGATAACGTCAATGTTCTCTTTGTTTATCATAATGTTACTTTCTAGTCAATTTGTGTGGAGCATTTTTATTTTATGATGAGACATAATCCATAATTATTCTAACTATATGTATTAAGTATAAATTCAGCATGATGAATATTTATCATTTTCTTTAGTAAAACAAAATAAACACCTTTTATTCTATTTCAAATAATCATACCTCCATTAACATTTCCATTTTGCTGCCTAAATGATTATAACCTTCATGAATAGAAAATGCAAAGTAGACTACATTTCCAAAACAATTCCTATGACATATCATTTTGAAAAACAAATGATGAGGAAAATTGTTATTTCACAGGAGGGAAATTATTTTCTCAGTGTTCAAGAGGCAGGACTTCAATATCATAACCAAGAGTCTCTTTTATACACTATAGGAATCAGCCAAAAATAAAGGAACTTTTTCTTACTTCAGACACAATGTGAAAATAACATTGGGCAACAACAAAAAATCATTTTTCATAATTCAAGTTTAAATTATTGTTTAAACTACTTGAAACAATCTGATGCATTAAACTTTTTAAATTGGATTTTTACAAAAGTAAAACTATGGAACTTGGCGCCAATAATTAAATTAAAGCTACGTAAGTGATGGGACTGATGTTCTTACTGTAGAGACTAATATTTAGAGAGCAATTGTTTATGTATGTGTTGTTGTTAAGCTCTGTGGAGTCAATTCCAACTCATAGTGACCCTGGATAGGTTTTCCAATAAGAAGTTGGTGGGTTTGAACTGCCAAACTTGTGGTGCACAGTTCAGTACTGATTTTACAGTACCACACCAGTAGTCCAATATGTAAGAGGCCATAAATATGAAACTGAAAAAATAGGATGTTTTTACATAAATACCATATATACATATAATATTTTTAACATTTAATATTATTCTTTTAGACAGGTAAATGATGTTTTAAAATATGATTTCATTTGCACATTTCAACTTAGACCACAAAAATATGATAAAACTCACTCTATAGTTTGTGCTAGGAAGGTTTATATGGTAAAATAGAGCATACAGTAAGAAGAAACTATTAAACCTGAAAGAAAAAGAAGCCACACAATGAGCTTGAAGCATGGATTACACACAGATATGAAGCAACCTTTAGTGGTCTCAGAATTTAATATTCATATAAGACCTACTTACATTCCTTAGAAACAGTTATAGCTTTTGCATCAATTTACATAATTGAATGATAAAAGAGATGTATCATATAATAAGCAACTATACTTGTCAAGTATTTTGAATCTATTTTCTGTTAATCTTCACACAGGTTTACAAAGGTGTTTATTTTCCCAGTTAAAATAAAAATCTGCCACAAGACATTTTGAATATTTCATCTAAGGTCTTGAAACTACAGGAAGCTCACTTTCTGTCTCTGGTCAATTTAACTAGAAGTAAAACTTAATAGGGGTAATATTGAGAACATGATTTGCTGGGCTCAGTGTCTGGTGTAAGGATATCCATTATGCTCAGGGTCAACTTCCAGAGGGTGCAATTTGTTAGCCATTGTTGCTTTTGTTGTTGTCAAGTGTTGTTGAGTCAGTTTCAACTCATAGCGACCCTGTATAGAGTTTTCCAGAAGCAGCTGGTGGGTTTGAACTGCTACAGTGGCAACCTTGTTAGACTTTGTTGTTGTTGTTGTTGTTGTTGTTGACAGGTGCCATCGAGTCAGAACCGACTCATAGCGACCCCATGTACAGCAGAACGAAACAATGTC
>NW_006408714.1:3124502-3135750 GCF_000296735.1 Chrysochloris asiatica
TTGTCTTCAAAATTTCTTGGCAGAGATGAGTGAGTGCCTCTTGTGCTGCCTCACTTTCTTGAAAGATTTCAATATTTATTCCATCAATTCCTGATGCCTTGTTCTTTGCAAATTCCTTCAATGCACTTTGGACTTCCTCCCTGAGTATCATTGGCTCTTGTTCATATAGTACCTCTTGAAATGGTTAAACATTAACGATTTCCTTTTGGTACAATGGCTCTGTGTATTCCTTCTATTTTGTCTTAATGCATTCTGCATCATTCAATAATTTGCCCAGAAAATCTTTCAATAACAAAAAGTTGAGGCTTGAATTTTTTCTTCAGTTCCTCCAGCTTGAGAAATGCTGACTGTGTTGTGAGGATCTTTGCTTTCTTTACATTCAGGTGCAATCCATACTGAAAGCTGTAGTCATTGATATTCATCAGTAAGTATTTTAAGTCCTCTTCACTTTCAGAAAGTAAAATAGTGTCATCTGCATATTGAAAATTGTTAATGAATTTTCCTTCAATACTGATGCCATAGTCCTCTTCATATAATTCGTTTTTTTTTTTTTGGGGGGGGTTATTTGCTCAACATATAGATTAAATAAGTATAATTCTTTTTTTTTTTTTGGGGGGGGTTATTTGCTCAACATATAGATTAAATAAGTATGGTGAAAGAATACACATACTTGTCCTGATTTTAAACCATTCAGTATACCCTTGTTCTGTGTAAAGGACAGATTGTTGATCTATGTACAGGTTCCTCATGAGCACAATTAAGTGTTTTAGAATATGCAGTCAAAAGTCTTTGCATAGTCAATAAAGCACATGTTAACATCTTTTTGGTATTCTCTGCTTCAGCCAAGATCCATCAAACATAAACAGCGATATGCCTGTTCCATGTCCAAAGGTGGTGTTTCCCTGTTGATGTACTGTTGAAGCTGTTTTTCACTTAAAAACATTTTATTTGCGTGTGATATAAATGATATTGTTCAGTGTTTTACACATTCAATTTGATTACCTCTCTTTGGAATGGGCACATATATGAATTCCTTTCAATCGGTTGGCCATGTGACTGTTTTCTAAATTTCTTGGCATAGATGACTGAGTGCCTCCAGTGCTGTTTCTGTTGAAAGGCTTCAATTTGCATTCCATCAATTACTGGAACCTTGTTCTTCACCAATGCCTTCAGTGCACCTTGGGCTTCTTCCTTCAGTACCACTCAATGGCTTTTGATCATATGCTACTTCTTAAAATGGTTAAACATTGGTCATTTATTTTTGGTATAATCACTCTGTGTATTCCTTCTATCTTCTTTTGATACTGTCTAAAAAATAAGCACTGGACAGATAACCACAAGGTTGAATGTTCAAACCAAGCACTGTACAAGCTAAACATAAGGTCAGCATTTCAAACCCACCAGCTGTTCCTTGCAAACTCTATATAGGGTTGTTATCAATCAAAAATGCCTCAGCAGCATTTGACAACAACAAGATTAATATTTCACTTGCTAGCTCCTCTTTGTGACCATTGATCCAAAGTTGTATGAAAATGAGCTTACATGTTATACCCTAAAGAGCTTGAGTCTGTCTCACCTAGACTTGGTTTTATAAGTTTGTTTTTTTTTCTGAAGCAAGGTCAATCAACAGTACTGGCCTCCCCAGGCATACCCATACTAGGAGTATCACTGCCTTTAACACCATTATGATCACCACCAGTTGCCCTCAGGACGGTTTTTCCTAACAGTAATGGGGAGAATGATTTCAAAACTCACTCGGATAATTTTGTGCAACACTGCTGCTTTGTAACAACATTGACAACTCACTTCAGAGAATATCCATTAAAAAAACCCAAAAATCTAACCATGGACTTTGTTAATACATTTTCTTTGCATAAACATAATGGATTCAATTGATTGTATATGTATATGGATTCCCCCATGGAGCCCTGGTGGCACAGAGGGTTAGGCATTGGACTGTTAATGGAAAGGTCAGCAGTTTGAACCCATGAGTCACTCTGCTAAAACGAAATGAGAATGTCTGGCTCCATAAAGCATACAGTCTCAGAAACCCTACAGTGGGATAGGCTGTTCCCACAAAGTAAAATTTATAATCTTCCAGTTAACACTTGGGCTGGAGGGAGGGAGGGCATGATCTAATTATGTGTTTTTCTTAATACCTCAGCATACCTTCTTCGGTCTGCGCTGTAGTGCCTTAGGGTTACACTCCTGCTGAGCTCTGAGACGTTGAGATTGTTTACTTGTTCAGGGTCACTCAGGTATAAGTCAAGCTCATTTATACTAAAACTGTTTTTCTCATGTCATTCTGCTCTTTGTTTACTTAGGGATGAGAAATAAGGGACTGATCACCACCATCTATTTGTCTCCATCTCTTTGCCAATTTTTCTTGTATGTCATTTTTACAGCCATAACAAAGCACTCTGTATTCAGTGGAAGACTTTTCTCCCACCGATGCAGACTCATGCCCCATGGGCTTGTGTTCTGTGCCAGGGCACTGAGTTTACTACTTGTCTCTAAACCATTCCATTTCCCATACTTTCCAGAGGTTTTGAAACCTGTTTTTTTTTTTTCCCCCTCCAGATACTCTTCTTGTTACAAATGGTAACCAGGGATATCTCGAGCATTTGGCATAATACAGTATACGTGCATACATCAAAGTACAAAGTCAGTTCTATTTGCACTTGGTCCTCCAATTAGCATTCTCTTTACTGACTCTCAAGTTTTATATCCTGGCACCTTTTCATCACTTTTTTCAGGTAAACACTCTCTACAATCAGCACTTGAAAAGTCAAGGGTAGGCAAACAGTGATTTCCTTACTTCTACCAGAATTCTGTCCAGGATTGATAACAATGGATTCAATGAACTAATCTTCCCTGGTCCAGGTTGGAGTACGGAGTTGAAAAATCTCAGGTCTGAATCCTGGTCCTACAGTTTATTATAGTTGTCAGAGATGATTGACAGCAAGAAGTCATATGACCTTTATACTAAACAAATATACAGCATACTGTAATATCTCACAGTAATGAGAGGTAAATAATAAAACTTGGCTATTGACTAAATTTAAAGAACTCTTAATGACTCAGTGGATAAATATTTGGTTGTTCACCAAAAGATGGCCAATTTGATCCCCCAGCTGCCTTGTGGGAGCAAGATGTGGTAGTCTGTTTCTATATAGATAGCAGCTGTGGAAAACCTATGGTGCAGTTCTTCTTTGACCATTACTGTCATATGTCCTAGGCATTGTTGTTGTTGCTGAGTGCTGTTGAGTTGGTTCTGACCTATAGCTACCCTGTATAGGGTTTCCAAGGAGTGTCTGGTGAGCTTGTACTGCTGACGTTGTGGTTAAATTGATGTTGCAGTCCAGTGCATTAATTCACAGTGCCACACCAGGACTGAAAATGACTGGTATTGGCCATTTCAAATCTGACAAATACACGGTTTACTATGCCAGAAATAACAAATTGAGAAAGAATGGTGTCGTATTCATCATCTAGAAGTACAAAACTGTCTGTGATAGGGTAATATTCATATGCTTACAAGGAAGCCCTGGTGTGGCACTGTGGATTAATGTGCTGGACTGTAAAGTCACTTTGATCTGCAAGGCTGGTGGTTGAAGCTCACCAGCTACTCCTCAGAAACCCTATACAGGGTTGCTATGGCTCAGAATCAATTCAACGGCATGTAACAAAAACAACAATATGGAAGACTAGTTAATACCACTATCATTCAAATTTATGCACCAACCATTAAAGCCAGTGATGATAAAATTGAAGAATTCTAACCCCTTCCTCTGTCTGAAATTGATCAAACATGTAATCAAGATGTATTGGTGATTACTATTGGTTGGAATGCAAAGGTTGTAAACATAGAGGAAGTAGTTGGAAAATAGCATTGGTGGGAGAAACGATGCTGAAGATAACATGATAGAGCTTTGCAATACCAATGATTTATTCATTGCAAATACCATTTTAAAATAACATAAAAGTTTACTATACATGTGGATATTGCCAGATAGAATATACAGACATCAATTTGACTACATTTGTGGAAAGAGGTGGTGCAAAAGCTTCATATCATCAGCCAAAACAAGACAAGAGGCAAACTATGGAAAAGGTCATCAATTGTTCATATGCAAATTCAGGCTGAAGCTGAAGAAAATGAAACAAATATATGATAGGAAAAATATGACTTGAATCCCAGCTGAATTTAGAAATCATATGAAGAACAGATTTAATGAACTAGACACCAAATACAGAAGACCAGTAGATGTGTGGGATGACATAATGAACATCTGATAGGAGGAAAGCAAAAGGTCATTAATAAAACAAGAAAGAAGTGAAAGACCAAAATGGATGTCATAAGAGAATCTGAAACTTGCTCTGCAGTATAGAGATGACAAAGCAAATGGAAGATATGAAAAGATAAAAGATCTGACTATAAAATTTCAAAGGTCAGATCGAGAGGACAAAGTAAAATATAACAAACTGTGCAAAGACCTGGAGTTATAAAACCAAACAGGAAGAAACACTCAGCATTTCTTAAGCTGAGGAAACTGAAGAAAAAAATCAAGGCTGTCTTTGAAATATTGAAGGATTCACTGGGCAAACTATTGAGTGATGCAGAAAGCATCAAAGGAAGATGGAAGGAATACACAGATTTACTAAGCCAAAAAGAATGATTAATGTTCAACCATTCTGAGAGGTAGCACAGGATCAAGAGTCAATGATACTGAAGGAAGAAGTCCAAGGTGCACTGAAGGCATTGGCTCTGGGAACTAAAGGAAAACAAATTGAAATCTTTCAACAAACTGATGAAGCATTGGAGGCACTGACTCATCTATGTCAAGAATTTGGAAGACAACTACTTGGCCAAATGACTGAAAGGGATCCATATTTATTCTTATTCCTAAAATAGGTCACCTCAACAGAATGCAGAAAGCATCAGACAATTTCATTAATACTACATGCAAGTAAAAATTTGCTAAAGATAATTCAAAAACACCTACAAATGTACATTGACAGAGGACATCCACAGGTTCAAGCCAGATTCAGAAGAGGACGTACAATGAGGGATATCATTGCTAACATCAGATGGATCTTGACTGAAAGCAGAGAATACCACAAAGACATTTACTTGTGCTTTATTGATTATACAAAGGCTTTTGATTGTGTGGATCATGACGGGCTATAGATAACATTGTGGAGAATGAATATTCTGAAACACTGATTTGTGCTCATGAGGAACCTGTACATAAACCAAGAGAAGATGTTCAAACAGAAAAAGGGACAACTAAATGGTTTAAAATTAGAAAGATGTGCAACAGAGCTGTATTCTCTCACTGTACTTATTCAATCTGTATGCTCAGCACATAATCTGAGAAACTGGATTATATGAATGGGAATGTGACATCAGGATTGGAAGAAGACTCATTAACAAACCGTGATATGCAAATGAGACAATGTTGCTTGCTGAAAGTGAAGAGGACTTAAAATCTTAAGACAATTCTCCAGTATGGATTGCACCTCAATATAAAGAAAACAAAAACGCTCACCAATTGAACAATAAACAGCATCCGTATAAATGGAGAAAAGATTGAAGTTGTCCAAGACTTCATTTTACTTGGATCAACCATCAACACTCATAAGAACAATCATCAAGAAATCAAACGACGTATTTCATTAGGCAAATCTATTGCACATGAACTTTTATAATGTTGAAGAACAAGATGTCAGTTTAAAGACAAAGGTGCACCTGACCCAAGCCTTGGTATTTTCAGTAACCTAATATGCATGTGAAAGTTAGAAAGTGAATAAGAAAGACCGTAGAAGAATTCATACTTTTGAGTTACAGTGTTGAAGGAAAAGAATTAAAATACCACGGGCTGCCAAAAGAACAAACAGATCTGTGTTAGAAGAAGTGCAACCAAAGTGCTCCTTGGAAACCAGGATGGCCAGACTTCATCTCTCATACTTCGGACCTATTGTCAGGAGGGACCAGTCACTGGAGAAGCATATTGTTTGGTAATTTGTAGGGTAGGAAGAAAAGAGAAAGACCCCCAACAAGACGGATTGGCACAGTGGCAGAAGCAATGGTTTCAAACATAGCAACAAATGTGAGGGGGCCATAGGATCAGGCAGTGTTTCATTCTGTTGTGCATAGGGTTGCTGTAAGTCAGAACAGACTCAATGGAACCAACAACAATTCATCAGAATCATATCAACTGCAACAGGTTTGGTTTTTCAATTGACACTGTGGGTTAATGTGCTGGATTGCAAAGTCTGTTGAATCACAAGTTGGCAGTTCAAGGTTATCAGTTGCTCCTTTGAAACCCTATACACAGTTGCTATGGGTTGGAACTGGCTTGAAAGTACTTACCAACAACAATGATATCTACAAATGCTTTAACATACTTTATTGGCTGAAGACAAATCTCATTATGTTCATTATAGAAAATAACTAATATAAATGGAGAACTAATAATTTTATGACCAAAAACAAAACAACAACAATACCAAAAAACAGAAGATTTACTGCCATGAAACTGATTCTGACTCATTACATCTCTACATGACAGAGTAGACCACTCCTAAAGGTGTTTGAAAGCAGACATTTTATAGTAGCAGACAGTTTCATCTTTCTTCCATGTAGTGACTGGTGGGTTTGATCTTCCAAATTTGGGGATTAGCAGCACATTACTTAAGCACTCTAACACAACTGCTCTTGTTTCCAATTCATAAATGATCAAATCCTCTTTTAATTCCAAGCTATGCAAAAGTGACGTCACTTCAAGCTCTTTGGGAAATCAACAAACGCAATAATTATTCTTTTGGCTTGAAGAGAACTTTTGTGATCTCAGAGAGCCGCTACCAACTGAAGGACAATAACTTTACTGTATTAAGTGACAAAAACTTCACAGTCTAATTTCTTAAAATAATAATAATAATAAAACAAAGACTGAAAATGAAACTATGGTAGACAGGAAATGAAAGACCTTTTAAACACGTCAAAATCTATAATAACATATTTATTTTAAATTAATTTTGGGTTCAAACCACAGACCTTTTAGATAGTAGTTGAACACAACTCTGTGTCTCACCTATTTATAGATCCATAAAATGAAGGATTAGAGTTTAGGTTCATAGAGCTCTTAAATAGTAAATATTCTAATAAGGTTCTTGAGGTTTCTGCCAACAACAAGATACCATAACTATCTGCTTTTACAATCTTATAGCTCCCACACTTCCTTTAGAACTCTGCAGAGATACTTAATCTCTTGTCCAATTCCTTGGTTTCCAGCATTACTATGGCTTTACTTCTTTCCCTAGTCAGCCTAGAATGTGTGGCTGATCACGACATCCTTCTCCCCGTTATATAAAACTCTACAAAGGCATTTGTTCAATATTCCTGTGTATTTTTATTAATTTGTTTATGTTCCTGAGAGAGGATTCTTTGTGATAAATATGTGAGTCTTGCCTTGCGAGTAGTTAGCTTCAGAAAACACTTACTAATTTGAGACCTTGTTATTTGTTTACATTACTTTGCTCCTGGTAAAGACCTAGGAGTCACATATACTCATTAGTGAGGAATACAAATATTTTGGTCACCATTCCTGTTACAGATTGAACTGTACTCCCCAAAAATAGATGTTGAGCTCCTAACCCCTATATCAATCAATGTTATCATGTTGGGGAAGAGTTTTTCTTCTGTTATGTTAATGAGGAAATAAGGGAGTAGAGCAAGTCTTAACCCTAAACCTAGGAATGGTGTCCTATAAAAAGGAAAGCAGGCATGAAGACATGGGAAAAGAAGACAGACATTATGTCATGATGGAGCTAGATATATCTATAAACTCAGAAATTCCAAGGGTCACCTAAGCTATCAGAAATAGTAAGAGACAAGGAAAGGACTTCCTCTAGAGTTAATGTCTTGATTTGGACCTCAGAGCATAATTCTCTCAATGCCATATTCAGACTCCTTGCCTCTAGAATGCTGAGAATAATGCATCTTTGTTCTTTGAAGCCACCTACTTGCATTTTTGTTCTGGTGGTGGCTGTATGCCATGGAGTCGGTTCCAAATCATAGAGACCCTGTACAGGGTTTCCGAGGCTATAAACCTTTACGGGAGCAGAACACCTCATCTTTCTCCTGTGGAACAGCTGGTAGTTTCCAACTGCTGACCTTGTGGTTCGCAGCCCGATTCGTAACCACTACGCTACCAGAGCTCCTTTTTTGTTGTTGTGGTAGCACTAGTTAACAAGACCATCTTCAAGCCCATACCCCACTGATAAAGCTATTATCGTCACTATAAACTAAAACAATTTAGAATAGTCAACATTATCTCAGTCTTTTGTTTTGATTGTGTTCCCTGGTGAGGGACACCCAGCTTCTAGTTCACTGCACCCAAAAAGAGAAAAAGCTTCTTTTAGAGTAAAGGAACCAATGACGTAGTAAGGGATTGCAGAAGCAGTCAGAAGGGAAGACAGAGTTAATATCACAAAGAACATTGCTACTGTGGTTAAGTGCAATCAAGTTGCTTCTGACTCATAGTGACCTTGTATAGTGTTTCCAAGCTGTAGCTGGTGAACATGAACCACTGACATTATGGTTAGCAGTCCAGGACTTTTCCTGTAGGACCACACCAGGAGTCTATTAGTAACAGAACTCTGAGTATTACCAGAATACATTGCCCATATAAAACAACTACAGTCTCAGCTTCCCTTTTATCTGGGTGCAACTATTCTAGTAAATCGAGAAAATTAGAAGTTTCCTCAAAAAGGAGGCAGAGTGCTCCACTTCACTGTCACTGTTTGAAAGGCTGATTTGAGCTCCCAGATCCGTATTGGACCATGAAGGCAAGGACGCTGCACAGCAGAGAATTGTAGGCAGAGCCCATTTACTAGGTATGGTAGGTGTGGACCTGAGGACCCAGTAGAATGCTATGGACCCATTCACATGTTTTAACTTCTCTTAAAACCAGAAGGAAAAAGATGAAATTGTAGGTTGAAGTAAATGTTTAACATGTAATATTAACATATACATTTCTATCATAATAGTCATAATACATGCTTTTGATTTTTTTTCTTTTTTAATGGAGTAAACGAGTTGATGAAGAAGCAGTGCCTAAGGTCCACAAGAGTCATAATGCAGCCCTGCTTTCTAACCTAGGGGGATGACATATATATGTTGCTTAAAGATTTATAGTCACATACAATGACACTAAATCTTATCTATTTAAGGGGCAAGCCTACAGTCAGCAGCTCACATCAACTTAGGCAAAATAAATACATAAATAATCAACAAAATGACAAAAGTAATGTGTTATAGTAATTCTGACTATAGAATTCAGTACCAACCTGGTTCCTACAAATCTGTTGTTGTTAGGTGTCAATGAGTTGATCCCGACTCATAGTGACACTCTATAGGGTTTCTGAGGAGCAGCACTGGATTTGAACTGTCGACCTTGTGGTACACAGTCCAGTTCTGATCCTACTGCACCACACAAGGCAGAGGTCAAATATATCCTTGTTTCCAGTTGTTCAAACATTTCTGACACAAACCATTTCCCTAAAGGCATTAATTTTCTTTTGGGTTTGATAACTCATTGGGATGGTCACAGAGAACTTAAAGTAAACAACATAACTGCAAAAATTTTAATTACAGAAAAATATAAACAAAGGATATAAACAGAAGACAGGAGGTGAGGTGTCCTAACATCAAACCTCAAAGTCTAAAAAGGGTACTTCTTACCTTTCATGAAATCCAAAGCTTTTCAAGGAACTTTCAAACAGGAAACTCTGGGTATTCAACCTATTGGTAGATCCACTCAGCACTTAGCTGGGATTCGATCAATACACAAGGCTGCCACTGACGGCTTCCATGGATGGAAAGCCCTTTGTAAGACTCAATTTTCTAGGTTATTGCATGTACTGTTAGTTACAAGGCAGGCTCGCTGCCCAACCCAGGAAAAAGTTAGACTGAGTGGGAGGGCACTCCGCACATACTCCTATTTCCCCACCTGCCACAAAACCCAGTAAATTACTATGTTATTGTTGTATGTCGTGGAGTAGGTGTTGACTCATAGAGACTCTGCATAGGTTTTCAAGAGCAGCTGGTGGGTTTGAACTGTTGACCTTGTCATTACTAGTCCAGTGCTAATCCTAGAGTGCCACACCAGGACTCAAAGAACCATTTGCTGTTAAGTGCCCTCAAGTTAATTTAAAACGACCCTGTATAGGGTTTCTGTTTGAACTGCAAGGTTGGCGGTTCAAACTCACCAGCTGCTCCTCAGAAACCCTTTACAGGGTTGCTATGAGTCTAAACCGACTGGATGGTACTCAATAACAACAATGTAGGATCTCCAAAGTTGTAAATCTTTGCGTGAGCAGAAAGTCTCATCGTTCTCCAGGGAGCAACAGACATGCTCACTGAGCTTGTAGTTCTCAGTCCACTGAATATTGTACAGAGTCAAGTGGGTCATAAACCAACCACAATCTCTTACAATCTATTTATGTGGATAGTAAACCAACCAATCACTTACAAACCACTTATTTGCATAATAACTAATCACTTACAAAGTTTGCAACCCAATCTATTATTTTAGTAGAACTACAAACCTAGGACCAGAAAGGTTATCTAAAGAAATGCATTGCAACACCTTATATGTGTAACAGCTCATATGCGGCAGCTCCTTTAATTTGACCAAGTAACATGACTTAATTTCATCTTCTAAATGTGAAAGCAATTAGAACCCAGTTCACTTTGAACCCAGCTTACTCTTTCATTCTCTTCCTTTGGGGCACAGGTCCTAGCTACTGTCAATTCTGTCTCCTTTACAATCCAATTCTCTAGAACCCAAGGCACCAGTTTTGGTGTGGAAATGGAACTCAAAATCTTGGGTTTGAGTCAACTTGATGAAATTATAAAGAATCTCCTCATTTGAAAAATGTGACAATTACAAATTACTAAACAGGCTGTCGTAAAGATGAGTAAACAGGTACGAAAATGAAAATAAAAATAATATTAAAATGCCACAAACTACGATGTCTCCCTCTTATGATGCCTTCTCCCCTCTAAAGCTGTCTTTGAGAATCCTTTTAATATGTTAGTTATTATCACCCTGGTCTAATTCTTCTTAGGGACTAAGGTAGGCAGAAAACCACTATAGTGATTAATAAAGCCAAACCAACAAAAGTGTGTCACCAAAATTCTATTTTTCAGGAATAAATTCTCAGAGAACTGTAATATATA
>NW_006408714.1:3136019-3147287 GCF_000296735.1 Chrysochloris asiatica
AGAGAGAGAGAGAGAGAGAGAGAGAGAGAGAGATTGAGTCCTGTTGTGGTGCTGTGGGTTAATGCGCTGGACTGCAAGTCTGTTGGAACCACAAGGTCGGTGGTTCAAGCTCAGCTCACCAGCGCCTCTTTGTGAAACCCTATACAGGGTCGCTGTGGGTCAGAACTGACTCAATGGCACTTAACAACTATATATATATATATGACTCTGGTAGCGTAGTGGTTATGAGACGGGCTGCTAAACTTCAGAGGCCAGCTGTTCGAAACTATAAGCTGTTCCTCAGGAGAAAGATGAGGCTTTCTGCTCCAGTAAAGATTCACAGCCTCGGAAACCCTATCTACACTGGGTCGCAATGAGTTGGAACTGACTCCCCAGCACACCATCACCATACAAATACATAAATATGTATTTTTCTTTTAAGATCTCAGCGTAAAGATTAGTTTGGCAATCTAAAAATGGGTTAAATCTAGTAAAAATATGATTGTATTCTTATTGTACTCCACAGTGCCATCTTCTGGTTATAAGTGGGTAAGGCAATTCCCATAAACCAGCAATTATGCTTCCTATAGAAAAATCTAAGGAGCTCTGGTAGCATAATGGTTACGAATCGGGCTGTGAACCTCAGGGTCCAGCAGTTCGAAACTACCAGCTGTTCCGCGGAAGAAAGATGAGGCTTTCTGCTCCTGTAAAGATTTACAGCCTCGGAAACCCTGTGCGGGGTCACTATGAATCGGAACTGACTCCACTGCACATAACAACAACAGCATAGAAAATTCTGGTATTATCATCATCATCACTGGTCCAGGTCTAGAGAAAGACAGAGTTCAAAAGATGAGTTTCATGCTTTTCACATCTGTAAAACAAAGATTACACTACCACAAAGGTAACTCTATCTGAAGTTTGCTAGATACATGGAGGAACTCAGTTACCAGGTATTAAACCCTCCTGGCGGGGTGCTCTAGGATAAGTACTGGACTGTGAACCATAAGGTCAGTAATTCAGACCCACCAGTCTCCTTGGTATTAGTCGGAACTCACTTGATGGCACTTAACAACAACAAACCTTCACTTAGCTCAAACCCACCAGCTGCTCCTCAAAACCCCAGTGCAGGGTCACTATGAATCAGAAGAGGCATGACAGCATTTAACAACAACAAACCCTCACTCAGCCCATCTATCCTCTGTATGGAGATCTGTGTCCTGTTTTACACGGACTTGTAGAGAGTCTTTTCAAATGCTTGGACCTCATAAATTTTAGTGCTAACTTCTACTGTCTGAAGATCCTGACCATGAGCTCCTTAAATCATAGGTTCAAATTCCATCTCTACTATTATTAATTTTGTGATCTTGTTGTTGTTAAATACCATCAAATCGGTTCCAACTCATAGAGACCTGTATATGGTTTCAGAGTGGCTGGTGAGCTTGCACTGCCAACCTAGCTGTTCAAACCAACTTTGTGGTTCAGTACATTAACCCACAGTACCACATCAACACTCCTTCACTTCCTTAATCCTCAATTTCCTAATTTATACAGTAATTCCATACGGTGCTAAAAAAAACCCAAACAACTAAACCCATTCCCATTGAATGGATCGTGGCTGGTGTGACTCTGTGGAATCAGCACTGTACTGCAAACCACAAGGTCAACAGTTCAAATCCACCAGCTGCTCCTCGGAGACCCTATCCAAGGTCATTATGAGATGAAACCAACTCAACCGCACTTAACAACGACAGCAACAACAACAATAACCTAGCAACCGTATTGGACAGAATAGACAAGCATTGGACTGCAAACCACAGGGCCAGAGGTTTGAGTCTACCAGTCACTCTGTGGGAAAAAATGATGAGGCTTTCTCTACCCATAAATATTTGTTGTTATGTGCCGTGGAGTCGGTTCCGAATCATAGCGACCTTGTTCAGGGTTTCCAAGGCTGTAAATCTTTACGGGATTTACAAGAAAGCCTAATCTTTCTTCCGTAGAACAGCTGGTAGTTTCGAACTGGTGACCTTGAGGTTCGCAGTCCGATTCGTAACCAGTACGCTACCAGAGCTCCATAAATATTTGTTGTTGTTGTTGTTGTCAGGTGCCATCGAGTCGGAACCGACTCATAGCGACCCCATGCACAGCAGAACGAAACACTGCCCGATCCTGGGCCAACCACTGGTGCCACGCTTGAGTCCATCGATGCTGCCACTTGGCCAATTCATCTTGTTGGGGGTCTTCTTCTTTGTCTCTGACCCTTCAATTTACCAAACATGATATCCTTCTCCAGCGACTGGTCCCTCCTGACAATATGTCTGAAGTATGAGAGACGAAGTTTGGCCATCCTGGCCTCCAAGGAGCATTCTGGCTGCACTTCTTCCAAAACAGATCTATTGGTTCTTTTGGCAGCCCATGGCACGTTTAGTATTCTCCTCCAACACCATAACTCAAATGCATCAATTCTTCTACGATCTTCCTTATTCACTGTTCAGCTTTCACATGCATATGAGGTTATTGAAAATACCATGGCTTGGGTCAGGTGCACCTTAGTCTTCAAGCTGACATCTTTGCTCTTCAACACTTTATAAAGGTCTGGTGGGCTTGAACTATGAACCTGGTGGACTTGAACTGCAGACCTTGTGGTTCTCAGTCAAGTTCTTACTGTATGGAGTCACTACACATTTTATAAGTATTTATAAATATATATAACAATATATGTGATTTTTCAAAAAAATCCCACCATCTTTCCATCATCCTGATTTCAGGTGTTACTTGCATGCTGGGCAAATGTCAAAGCAATCCAAGTGTTCTACATGCTAATTCTCAAGTACTAAAATAGGGATTTCAAAACTTTACTGTTCACAGAAACATCTGAGTTCTACCTTAGAATAAAAATCTGCTGGCCTTTTTCTCAAAGATTCTAATATAATATATCACCAGGGCAAGGACCAGGAATTGGACTTTTTAATAAGAGTTCTAGCAGATTCTGACACAGGTACACTGTGGAGTATACTTTGACCAATGTTGATCTGACATTTGGCTAGTCTTTGAACTAATGAATGTCTTCAGACAATTATTTTTGGAATAGTTTGTTTAGTCCATCTCAAGTAAACATGCACTCAGTTGTTAACATGCTCTAGCATCATCATTCTCACTTCTATTATATATGTTAAATGTTCATTTATACAGATAGAGTGTCATTACAATCTGAAAGTAGAAAGGAAATGTAATTTTTTTTTTTACTAATGTGTTGAAGAGAAATACTCTTTGGTAAGATTGACAAAAGGAAAGTGAGTTGAAGTGGGTATGTGTGCATTTTATGAATATACACATTTTAGATAGCAACTGGTGATAAACACATTGTAGTCAGCAACTAGATTTCTTTGTTTGTATACTGTAGATCAAAGGAGCCCTAGTAGCATAGTGGCTTAAAAGCAGGGCTGCGAATCAGAAGATCAGTCATTTAAATCTACCAGTCACTACACAGGAAAAAGATGAGGCTTTCTGCCCCCATAAAGATTTGCAGCCTTAGAAACCCTATACATGGCTGCTATGAGTTGGGATGAAGTCGGTGGCACCCCATCACCACTACCACCACCACCATCACCAGATTCTCTAGGGTTCCATCTGTAGTTTCATTAATACAGCATTCTTCAGAACGTTGGGCATAGATCTGACCACTCTGCAGCTTGGGGAATACAGACTAGTCATTTGATGCATTTGCAAGGATGAGTCAAAAATTATCTGCATTAAAATGCCAGTCCACCTCCATGACTGATGACAACACTGAGCATGCACTTGAAACAATTCTGTTGGATAGATGACTGACAGTGGATTATGTGGCAAATCATTTTAAAATCAGCCATGGCTCTGCTTATGAAATAATCCATGGCAGACTTGGGTTTCCAAGAGTTTGTGTGAGATGGGTACAAAAACAACTCATAGAAAAGCATAAATAGAAGTATTTGGACCATCTGCAAACATAATTTTGACTGATGCTCGAAGGAAGGTAAACTCTGTAAACAAATCTTTACTGGTGACGAGACATGGATTCATCACTATGAGCCTGAGAGTAAACAGCAGAGTATGGAATGGAAACATCCTCAATCACAGACCAAGAAATTGTTCAAAAGTCAACCATCAGCTGGAAAATTGATGAAATCCCAGCTTTCTGGGATTCTCAAGAGCCAGTACTGGAGCACTATCATGAAAAAGTTCAACAATTCACAATGCTCGTTACACCCAGATACTCGCTGAAGAGCTGAAGCCTAAACTTCAAATTAAATTCAGAAGACTGCTATCCAAAGGCCTTGTGATCTTGCCTGACAATGCCCATCCACACCTCTGCCCACACTGTTGACACTCTTCAAAAACTTCCTTTGAGGGGCTAAAGCATCCTCCTTACAGTCCTGAACTTGGTCCATCAGATTTTCACCTCTTTGATCCCCTGGCAGCAACCCTTTGAAGATGAAGATTCAAGGCAGTGGAGCATTCATGGCTCTAAGTTAAGCCTAAAACATTTTTCAGTAAGGGAATATGAAAGCTTTTCCATTGATGGACCAAGTGTATTATTAAAAGCAAGGAGATCATGTTAAAAAACATTGTGTTTGTCTTATCTAAAACTTGAAATAAATTCTACGATCAATGTGCAGGTAATTTTTGACACATCTTCATAAAATTCAATCTCCCTAATGATAAGTCCTGGTGTGCTGTTGTGGGCTAATGCGTCAGACTGCAAAGTCGTTTGAACTGCAAAGTCAGTGATCCAAGCTCACCAGCTCCTCCTTGGAAACCCTATACAGGGTTGCTATGGGTTGGAATTGACTCGATGGAACTTCACAACAACAAATGATAAAATGTATATAAATACTATGTATTGCAGGTTTGTAAGGGCTAAATAACATATGTTAAGCAACTACCATGTTTCCAAGGATGTAATTCATCTCCCAAAATATTGTTTGAACCGGTCACTTACATGTTGTAAAAAATACTCAGTTGAAATGAAGATACACAGTAGGCACAGTTGATTCAATACTTTTTAAACTATAGTGTTAGAAAGCACTGCTTCCCTCCATCTTCATGCAAGCCTCACATTTGTGGAATGAGCTCACACGTCACTTTTCGGCATTTGAAGGAGAAAATAATGAGTTGCTCTGAATATAAAGCTTCCTCACTCACATCTGTGTCTTGCCAACATGTTACTTCAATTTTCCCTACATGTTCTTGTTTTGTTTTTTTAATTTACAGCATCGTTCTTCTTCCATGCCAAGGGCTAAGGACAAATTTACTTCAAAAACAAGCAATGAATGACTACAAATATTAGAAAAGCGAGGCGGAGGGAAATGCTAGTGACTGGAAATTTTTCATTCCACGCATTCAATCTTTCTCCATACACACAGAATCCAAAGATCCCAAATGTGTTAGGCTTCTTGTTTCCCACTCTCATGCTGTCCTCCTCTTTTCCACCATTCTTAGGAGGCCTAATCCCATTTCTGCACACTTAGTTATAAAAATCCTACCCTCAACTTACCTAAAGATCTGTTGGTGCCATGCCATCCCAGTTTACAAAGTACTCTGTGTGCCCTGCCATTTTTAGGTAAACTTACACAGAAAGTTGTTTTTTTTCAAGTACCAATATAATATTGTATGAATATAATTTTAATAATACTGGGTCACAAGGTCAATTTTAACCACAAAGTAAGTGGTTCAAACCCACGAGCCTGTTCCTCAGAAACCATATACAGGCTCTCCTCTGACTCAGAACTGACTCCAAAGTACTTAACAACACCAATGATATTCAGTGTTTAAATATACTAGGCAACATAACTTAGAGCTTTGAGACTTCAAATGGAAGCCAGGCCTGATATTTTTCTTATTTTATTCTTGTCAATATTGTTGTTCAGTGCTGAGTTGATTCTGACTCACAGCTACACTGTATAGGGTTTCTGAGGAATAACTGGTGGATTTGAATTGCTGACCTTTTAGTTAGCATTCAAGCGCTTATCCTACAGCACCACACCAGGACTCCACTATTGTTGTTGCAGTTAATTGGCATCAAGTAGGTTATGACTCATAGCAACCTTATATTGGATTCCTGAGAGCCAATTGGTGGGTTTGAACCATTGACCTTCTGTTTAGAAGACTAGAGCTTATCCTGCGGTATCACACCAGGACTTCAATATTACAGACACTTAAATCAAGATTCCTAATTGGAAGGTCAATAATCCAGAATTAATGTCAACATTGGCCTCAAGTTAGCTGCATGCACTTGGAGAAAAAAATATAACTTCCATTCCATTTACAATACGTTTATCTGTAATAAAGAAACATAAAACTGAGATCCAAAATATCTTTACCTATAATTCTCACTTCCCTGTACCAGAATAAATTGTAATAAGGGCCACTCTTTCTAAAAAGCAAGTATATTTTTGGAATGATTACAACTTTCTAATTCCTCAAATCAAATAATTTAATAAAAACAGCAACATATTGAATTGTGTTTCTATGTGCTGGACACTATGCGTTAGTTTAATTCTCTTGGCAAATCTATGAGAGAGGCACTGCTACCACCTACTTACAGATGAGAAAATTGTGACAATTTTTCTTAACTGTAAGTATTAATGGGCTTCTCCAAACTCACTTTTATGAGTTGTTATGGTGGTGCTGGTTGTTAAGCAACATCTGCTCCTCAGAAATCATATACAAGGTCGTTACGAATCAGAACTGACTCGATGGCACTTAACAACAACACCACCAACTCTAGAAATAGATCATCTTATTAATTTGGCTATTTAAGGCTACAAATTTCAATTATTTATAAGGGCTTTATTCATTTTGATGTACATCAAAGTATTCAATGAGCTGTTGATTGTTTGAGGTGTCCTTTAAAATCAGCACACAGAATTGTAATATATATGCTTGATAATAACTAACATGCCTTAAAATGTACTGATAGACTTTAACTTGAAACTAGGTGTTATCCACTAAACTAGAACTTGCATTTTTCCTAAATCCTGTTGTTGCTGTTAGGTGCCATTGAGTTGATACCAACTCATAGCGACCCTATGCACAGCAGAACAAAACACTGCCCAATCCTGGGCCAACCTCACTATTGTTGCCATGCTTGAGTCCATTGATGCTGTCGCCTGGCCAATCCATCTCATTGGAGGTCTTCCTCTTTATCTCTGACCCGCCACCCTACCAAACATGATATCCTTCTCCAGCGACTGGTCCCTCCTGACAATATGTCCAAAGTATGAGAGACGAAGTTTAGCCATCCTGGCCTCAAAGAAGCACTCTGGCTGCACTTCTTCCAACATGGATCTATTGGTTCTTTTGGCAGCCCATGGCACTTTCAATATTCTCCTCCAACACCATAACTCAAATGCGTCAATTCTTCTATGATCTTCCTTATTCACTGTCCAGCTTTCCCATGCATATGAGGTTATTGAAAATACCAAGGCTTGGGTCAGGTGCACCTTAGTCCTCAAGCTGACATCTTTGATCTTCAACACTTTAAAAAGGTCTTGTGCAGCAGATTTGCCTACTACAATACCTTTTTGATTTCTTGACTGCTGCTTCCGTGAGTGCTGATATTTGATCTAATAAGAATGAAGTCCTTGACAACTTCAATCTTTTCACCATTGATAAGAATGTTGTTTATTGGTCTAGTGGTGAGGATTTTTGTTTTCTAGTGGTCCTTAAAGGAGCTCTGGTAGCGTAGTGGTTACGAATCGGGCTGCGAACCTTAAGGGCAGCGGTTCGAAACTACCAGCCGCTCCGCGGGAGAAAGATGAGGCTTTCTACTCCCGTAAAGATTTACACCCTCGGAAACCCTGTACAGGGTCGCTATGGGTCGGACCCGACTCGATGGCACTTAACAACAACAACAACAAGTGGTCCTTAAATGCTCATCATTATTATTTTCTGATTCATATTTGAGTAATGTAAGTCTCAGAGCAGTTGAGGCACTTATCCCATAGCACAGGGCTTGTGATTTGTACAATTACACCAAAACCCATGTCTTCCTGATCCTAAAACCTTTATATAAGTCTAACCTGTACATAAACCTTGGTTAAATTATAGAGACATGTTAACCAAATGAACTGTAATATCATCATATATTGAAACTGGATGTGAACTTTTTTTGAGGAGTAGTCTTTATCGGATAATAAGATGCTGTTTGCTAAGCTATATTGGACACGTGTAGCCTGAGTTAAGTAGGTGAGGAATATATGAAAAAGATCTAGGAATTACATTTATAGGACATAGTTTCAATGAACAGTTGCTAAAGGAACCAAAAATATCACTTTACAATAGAACGGAAAGGTCAACTAGGTACATCTTTTGAGAGGTAAATTGCATGCAATGGTAAGAACTGATTAATGCCTCTGCTGTGGGTTTTGAAAATGGCCTGGAATCTTTTTTTGGGTCAATTCAGTCTTCAAACCTCAACTCAACACAGGCTCACAAATGGTGTTCAACTCCTCATTTTTGTAATCCTCTTTGACTATAGTCCATCTTCTTCCAGATAATTGCATGTAGTCAAGGACTTTGGTTTTAAATTACTTTCTACTGCAACACATCTAGATTAGTTCTGGACATACATTGTAGAAGCAAAGAATATACATGTTGACTGATCACAGAAATATCATGGGGAGAGGTGACATGATAAAATAGAAAGAGCATTGTGAAAAGGTAAGGGTCTAGTTTTTGTTTTCTTTTTGTGGCCTTGAATAAAACTCAGTCACTCTAAGCCTTGGTTTCTTCACCTCTAAGAGGAAGTGCTTTAAACTATAACACAGCCTTCTATCCACAGCATGTTAATCAACAGCAGACTCTAAACTGCACTTGAAAAGATTAGCACACTCCAAAGCAACACTGAACAAGTCAGCTATAATTGCTATGCAATCACTGTTGTTGTTGTCGAGTGTCATTGAGTCGATTCCCACTCACAGTGACCCTAAATAGGATTTCTGAGTAGCTGGTGAGTTTGAATTGCTGACCTTGTGGTTCAGTGTTTATCCTACAGCACTGTACCAGAAGTCCAGTGCAATCACTAGTAATGCTATAACAACGCTTCTCTATGTTTAGGAGCGCATGCACAAAGTACACTATTCACTTGACCTTTAACTTATGTCTGAGGAGAATTGTTTGCTTTCCATACCACTTTGTCTCTTACATTCATGAAAAAAATATCTTACATGTTCAAGTAAATGTTGCATTTCTTTGATGCAGACTTGCCAGGATCAATGCTTCTTGTAGTCTCCTAGCTACAAACAGTGCCTTGCTCTATGAACCACTTAGCTGCAAGATATCATTATCAACACAATTGATAAATATATATATATATATATATGTTTGTCATGTAATAGTCAGAATTCCATTGCCATTTGTGAAGAGCTTATGACATAACATGGGCAAACTTGGTGAAATTAGACGATCTTCAAATCACAAGTTCTCAAAGCCTGTTTACCAGTTTCTTCTTGTTAACATATAGAACAGTTGGAATGCTTCAATGTCAGTGGTTCCCAAATGGTACTCCATAGTTAGAAAAAACACTTTGCAGTGCTATTTTTTTTCTAAACCTTTGCATACATGATGGAATCAATAATAAAGTAGAAAATAATGTTTATTTACTTCAAACCTATCACTTTTTATCCACTGACAGCTATGCTCATTACTTTGATATTATAATTTACACTGTAAATGCAATTACATTCTTTAAAAACATGCAAGTAAAACAGCTAAGAAGATATTTTAGTGCAAAATCATATTCTATGTGATTTCATTAAATAGCTCAATTTTCCCTGGCATTCATATAACTATACAGAACCATCCAGACACTCTGCCACCAACTCTAGTTACTAGATAAACCTCATTAGACCTCCTGTTCCCTCTATTCCTGTTGACATTTTCTTTTTTGCAGAATATGACTGTACTGTTTTATTTTACATCATCCAATTGCATTATATACACCTTTTCCTGTATTCTTCCATGTCCAGATCAATGGTTTCAGGATTCAATTACAGATACAAGGATTGTTCTAACAATATCAACAGAGTAACAACTGTACAGAATAACCCCTATTAAGCACTTACTCTGTTTTAGCAACTACACTCTTTTCACAGGTTAAACTAGAGGGTCTATTAGTAATACTACTTTTTATATTTTTTGTTTGTTAAGTGTCATCAAGTCAATTCTGGCTCATTGAGACCCTGTACAGGATTTCAACCGACTCCACAGCACATAACAACAACAGGATTTCCAAGGAGCAGCTAGTGGGCTTGAACTACTGACATTTTGGTTTGCCATCCAGTGCCTACAGTGACGCAAGCTACATAGAGAATGCAAGTAATTTGCTAAATTTAAATGTCACGCAACTAAAAAGTGGTGCAATTTGGAAAATGTCTTCACTCTCATTTCACTTAGAAAATAAACATCATTTCTGATAGCCCTTATGTGGCACTACAGTGTTTGGTTTCCTGATTCACACTTGCAACTGTTTCAACTTTTTTTTCCTGTTATTTATCCAGTTTTATCTTGCATAAAGTTATTAAATAGACTTGGAAAAATGCTGCTATAATTTATACATTGTGTTATTTATTCATCCAACAAATGACTTATTGCAGATTAATGTATGATAATGAAAATATCAAAGGCATCTGGCAAGTTCAAATGAATGTTTTGAGTTTTCCAATATTTTGAATTTTTAAATATTCTCTTTTCAACCATCTTACTTAAATAGAGTTTTCCCTTGACAAAGGGATTGCCAAATAGAAGTCAGACAAAAACAATTGTGCACAATGCACACATGCACACATTCTCAAGACACATCCTGAGAAGACATTTTTTTAGAACAATATCCCCATCTCTGTTTTCATCAATTATGACTTCCTTAATTAATGGTCACTTTTTCCTTTCAATTGCATGGAGTTTGGTTTAAGTCGATTGTCTAGTCAAATCATAAATGTTTGTGACGTCACTATCATTAATTATAAGGAACATTTAATCCACAAAGGAAATCCTCAAATAAACTAAGTTAAAAATTGATGATGGAAATAGGTAATAAAATCTAGAATTGAAATCTGAAAACTTGAAACATTTGTTTGTTAGTCCTGGTGTGGCGCCGTGGGTTAATGCGCCAGACTGCTGAGTCGTTTGAACTGCAATGTCGGCAGTTCAAGTTCATCAGCTGCTCCTTGAAAACCACATACAGGGTCACTATGGGTTGGAACAGATTCAACAGCACTTCACAACAACAACAACAACAACTATATATATATA
>NW_006408714.1:3147387-3159606 GCF_000296735.1 Chrysochloris asiatica
TGCCAAAGAAAGACATTTGACATTTCTCTTAACTCAGTACTACAGAATGGTACAAATCTTGTCACAAATGGAAACATGTTAAGTAGAGTCATTAAAAAGGAGCTCTGGTAACATAGTGGTTATGAGTCAGGCTGCTAATTTCAAGGTCAGCAGTTTGAAACTACCAGCTGTTCCACGGAAGAAAGATGAGGTTTTTTTGCTCCTGTAAAGATTTACAGCGTCAGAAACCCTATGCAGGGTCGCTATGAGTCAGAAATGACTCACGGCACACTATCACCAGAGTCATAAAAGAGGTGTGTATGACAGCCTCACTTTGTGCACAGGGCTTGACAGAACATCTTAAATCACTTGAGGCTCACTCTGGGGAGTTAAAGTAGGACTGTTCCCTACTTAACATTTAATTCAAGTATAAATATCTTGGGTCCTTATTGTGTGTTGATTATAATTCTTGTCCTTTTTTCTATCCTGAAAAAAGAAATCAATTTAATCCCATGTTAGATTAAAACAAGAGTAAATAGGAGCTTTGTTGTTGCTGTTAAGTGCTGTCGAGTTGATCCTAACCCATAGCGACCCTGTATAGGGTTTCCAAGGAGCAGCTGGTGAGCTTGAACCACCAACCTTGCAGTTCAAATGACTTGAGGGCACCTTAAATATATATTACTACCTAAGAATAGATTCCAAAGTAAACATGACGTGACTGTTGCCAAGAAGGCCCAGGAGAGACCTCTAAGGTGATTCCTATTGGGAGGACTATAACCAAACATCTGTTTAAAATTCTTGCTTCCTGCAAACCACCAGGAGTAGACCTTCACTCTTCTCCTGCCAGGCTTCTCTCCCCATTAAGTCATTTAAAACTTAACAAACCAAAGGCATCAAGAGTAGAACCACAGCATAAAGGAACAGAGGTTTCGGAGACTAAAGCACAAGCCCTCTCCAGCACTCCATGGGTCCCTATTCACCAAGAACTTCTAAAGAATTTTTCATCCTACCATTCTTTTTCATACCTAGACTACTTCTTTCTGAAGTGAATTACTGGCTACTTGGAATAGCAATTTAATACTTCTTCAGAATGAGGCTATTTAAAAAATACAGTCATTCTACTCTACAGCTATTAAAGCAGCACATATGTTTGCTTTCTTTGACCACATTTATTTGTGCACAGGTTAAATAGCTTTCTGTGTTAACTACATTATTCATATCATTAACTTGCGTTTTCTGAGTTGAAAAGCACTTTCTAAAGAGGAGAGACAATATACTAAGAAATTAAATAGCTCTCTTTAACTCCATGGGGTTTATCAGTAAAACAGAGAAAAAATTTCAGCTATTATTTATTGAAAGTGAACATTTACCTTCTTGGGGGACAACTCTGATTGGAGGGCACTGATGATGTTTACTGTGGTGACAATTAGGAACTTTCTGTGCTTCAGTATGAAAAGTTGCTTAAAAAACAAAACCAAAAAAAGCCATACAGAAGGGGAGCAAACAGAAATCTGTTTAAAAATTCTGCTTTCAAGGACAGAATAGTTTTAGAGTTTTCATGCTTGTGCCTGAAATACTATGATCCAGTGACTCTCCTTTCTGTAACTGCAGGTTGCTTCAGATAGCACAACCCTTCAGAACTGAACTAAGAACAGAATTAAGATGTATTGGAAAGGATAATATCAAGTTATTAAGGAGTTATACACAGAGAGAGAGAGAGAGAGAGAGAGAGAGAGATCAAAACAAACATACTTTTCCTCAAGTCTCAGCTCCAGATTCCTCACACAATGAAAAGACCTTGACAATAAAAGACAGGTGACATCACCCAAAGGCGATAGGAAAAAATGGCAGCTGTCACCCACTGCTAATAAATTCAACACAGTCTATGCATGAGGAGTTAACATTTTCTTCACACACAGGACCACTGACTAAGAAATCAAGTTAACAGAACTCTTTGGCTTGAAAATCACTGTCACAGGTGGCCATAGCTGAGCTACACAATTTTTCCCAGCAGGAAAACAAACTCACTTCTTGTAACGCAACTGTTCTTGCAAACATGTTCAGTTTAGGCTCTAGCCTGCTCATTAACCATATGCTTACCCAAACTCTTAAATATTGCAAAGCGAATGACCTTCTGTTAGAAAACATTATCTCTTCTTGCAAAATGACATATTGAAAGTATCATATTCATTTTGAAATATGCTCACAGTGACAAAGTACTCTAGGTGTCCAATAAAATAAACACTACAGAATCATCACACTAACAAGACATGTTACTGATGATGATGGTTTCACTTTTTCAGCTCTTACATGTACTTTTTGATGACTCAGTCACTGTAAGTCAATTTAAAGAACCTGTTATAATTTTCACATATAATAAACATTTTAGAAACTTCATATCTGAAGTGATTCAGGGTTATTACTTTAAAGTTTGTTCTAATATATGAGTTGAATATTTTAAAAGGTCTATCTTCAAAGAGGATAGAAAGAACTCATGGTGTGGTGCCACTGGATCATCACTGGTCAGCAAACCATAAGGTTGGCAGTTCAAACCCACCAGCTGCTCCTCAGAAACCCTATACAAGGTCGCTATCAGTCAGAATCAGCTTGAGAGCACTCAACAACAACAAAAACAATCCTCATAGAAATTAACATTTTCATAAAAAAGAATGTGACTGATCTTTGTCCTTGTTTTATGTAACCAGCATTAAACCTTGGGAAGTTAGGTACTGTTGAACTTTCTGAGACACTCTTCTTGTTGTTGTGAAGTGTCATTGAGTTGGTTCCGAACCATAGTGACCCTGTATAGGGTTTCCGAGGAACAGCTAGTGAGCTTGAACCGCCAATCTTACAGTTCAAAGGGCTTTGCAGTCTGGCGCATTAACTCACAGTGCCACACCAGGACCCTGAGACACTTTATTATAGCATATTTAAAAACTCAAATGCATATTTGAAACACTAAGATTTTTTACTATCTTTAAAACGACTCTGGGCTAAGTTTCCATTTAAATATTTACCATTCTATGCATATATTGACAGGCATCTACTTAAATATACAAACTTTGAAAATGTCCTCTCTTTAGAAAAAACTATGCATAATTATTAATCCACAACTCCAAAGGCCAAAAACTTCAAAGAATAACTGTGATACACAATTTGTATTGCACTGTTGAGAGCTTACCAAAAAATTATAACTGGAACAAGTTGTTATCACACTGGAGACCAAAGTGGTTATCTTAAAAGTCATTTAAATTTTATGAAACAGTGACAAGCAAACCTTAGAGGAAATGAAGAACATAGCTTGTTACATTACATCTTAACCTGGGAGCTCACCTGGACTTAGCGTGCAAGAGAAGATTAAATATAGAACTATTGGGCCTAAATTAAATACATCCACACTGAAAAGAAAGTTTAGCTACATGGGCCTGAAAGAGAGACAAGGAATGAGCTCAAGAATTTTCCTATCTTAATTTCTTAGCCACAATGAGTTTCCCTCATCCTTCTTAATTTCAGAATTACATATAACCCGATTCTCCCCTTTCATGTTCTATCACATTTAAAATTAAATGTTCCAGTTCTTGCTTATTTCAAAGGAATCTCATCCTGTATGGGTAATTTTGTTATATAGTAGCCATGGGAAAGAAGTTTCTGCCAATGTGATACTAGGGGACATGCAGAATAAAGACAGCCCTGGGCAAGAAAACAGTCCACTTTTGTGGCTGCTTTTGTGGATGAAAAAAGCAAACCCATCATCAACTTTGGGACTTGACCAACAGCTTCCGACTCACAAAACTCCTCTCATCACAGCATTTTAAACCTCCACTAAAAATAGCTCCTCTGTGCTTGGGCTTCAAGTTCCATCTACAGTCAGAGATGAAACACACTACCTAATTGTTTCTGAGTAGGGTCTCTGCATCAGCACTCTGAAAGTGTCTTCTAACTTTTAATCACTTTGCGTGCTCTTCAATTAGACATGCTCACAAGATAGCCACATGTAAATGAAAGATTTCCCCACCACACAGCCTATCTTCAAAACGTTGAAACAAGTCATTTTAGGAGTCCAAGAACTTTTGTACAAGGTTTAGAATCTTCCAAGTTCAGTCTGTTTACCCTGGTTCTCTGTACCCTAAAACCAGAGTATTGTAATTTTTAAGACAGTTTCAACATAAGCACTGTCTTGTGACAATTATGTCCTTCTCTATTTCCTTTATTTATTTTGACTTCTTTGTCACCTACGTGTTATCCTTTTGCTACTATTAGGACTGGAAAGAAACATGTAATCGTTGAATAGAAAATCTCTCTTTCCTCACACTGGGAGCAGTTCTAAGACTTTTCTTCAACGGACTGGATAACCAGAAAAGGGCTTTGCTCCTCTCTGAAGGATTTCAGAGCCGGAATCAAAGACAGACCCTCTAACTTAGGCAGGAGATGCAAACAGCTGAAGGGTTTGTCCTTGGTCCCCACTGATGACCTACAACCTCACAAGGCACTGTTCATTACTTAGGTCACTCACGCTCCTGGACTTACCTGGTGCTGAGGACCAGCGCCGGCAAGAGAGGCAGTAAGTAGTGTGCGGGGCTGAATTTCATACTGTCGCCTGCCGGGGTCCTCCTTCCCTTGCTGCCTTCTCTCTCTAGCCTCCTCCTGGTCCTGTCGCTCCTCGGTGCCCGGTTCTAGTCCCTGTTTGGAGATGAGCCCTCTACAGCGGCGGACAAACGGAGGTGGACAAACAGACTGACGATTCTCGAAGGCAGTCTCTGGGAGCCAGGAGTGATCTCCAGGAGTGATGTCACCGGTGAGGCCAGCCCTGCCCGAGATTGTTTGGCGCCGACGCTCTGAGCCCGGAGGGCGCGTTGTCACTCGCTCGGGAGGCAGCTGAGGAAGAGGGAGGGAGTGCCCAGAGGCTGCCCCGTGTGCTGTGGTCACCCGGCTGTGCACTAGCCTCAGCTGGTCTTTTATTCCCGCTTCTCCCCAAGATAACGAGGGGCGGGGCAGGGTGAGAGGAAATCTAATCGGCCAGTAATTGAACAGGCATAAGATGTAAGAGGTGAGCCCGAATTCACTGGGAAAGATGATCAGATGCTTAAAGTCACAGGCAGGTGCCCCTCACCTGATTACAAAAATGTTTGGAAGAAAGGTGATCTGGAGAGGGCGTTTAAAATACTGTTCTAATTCCAAATTCATAATCATCCGCCGGATGCAGAAGTGAGCAGCGTCCAGAAATGTATCCTGAAGCTATCATGCCTTTGCAAGCATCTTCATCAGCAAACGTGGATTGTAAAGAGGTTTCAGGGCCTTTGGGATGCTTCTGCTTCCTGGGTTTTGAAAATTTCTGATTTTGTTCTGGTTTCAATCTGTCTGGTCCTACCAGCAGCTGGTAGTGGGTTTAAAGCTGATAAGCCAAATACAGGGTCTTTTTCCTCAAGTGAAACTAGTCACAGAGACATGAATGAAAATAAATGCATTAAAATGCTAACAGCAATTCATAGGAAGAGGCTTTTGTTTTCTATGTTTTACACATTTGCTATAAGGAACATCCTATACAATTATCTGCATTTCAAAAAGAAAGAAAAAATGACCCAGTTTATATCTAAGCTGGCCTCATGGTGTGGTACAGTAGGATCAGCACTGTAATTCAAACCAGAAGGTCAGCAGTTCAAACTCACCAACTGCTCCTTGGAAACTCTACACAGGTTTGCTATAAGTCTGAACCGACTCAACTACACTTAACAACAAAATATGTAAACTAATATTTTACAAAAGCAGTTGTGGAAAACAGAACCAACTTCACCTACTGAAGTGTACAGTCCTAGGATTTTTATAGGAACCTACTGTAGAGAGGAAGAAATGGAGGCCCACCCACCAACATGTAAGCTTGATGTTTTTTAAGCTAAGTACTGGGTTTTCCTGAATCATATGCAAATCATCTTATTGTTTCCTGGAATCCTACATCTAGTACAGTGACTGATAAAAACTTGGTATTCAATAAAGGCTGAGAGATACCCAAGACTGCAAAGAATATAAATCAGCTGATCTTCATGAATTCCTGTTCAGAGAAATCACTTCATATTTCATATCTAGAAGCAGATAATTTACTATAAAATATAGATGAGGCATTCCTTTTAAATTCATTGTTGAAGGTATTATTTGTAGGAAACTGCATCTACTGTAGTTTTAGTGCAAAGAGGATACAAGTTCAGAAAGTTAACAATATTGTTGTGTGTGCTTGTGTGTTTTGTTTTTAATTGGGCTTGAAGTTTAAGTTATTCATAAAGAGACATTGTTTTAATACCCTAAGCAACTAAAAATGACAAGTAAAAACTTTCCCAAACCAAAGTGAATACCAACTCCTTGGAAAATAGTGACATACACAGCAGATATAATAGATAATATGCAAATTAACCCTCTTTCAATTGCATATCATTTACAGTGAAAAATGCCACTACACTTTGCTGCAAGAGAACTCTGACTCTAAGGAAAAATTTCATTTGTTACTGTCAAAGTTTCCTAACAATATGTTTTCTACTTAGTTTGGAAAGTGATCATTTGAGTTAGATACTCAACAAAGACATGTGGTTACTTAGTAATTTTTAAAAATATAAGTATATACTAGAAAATAACACCATATATGTAGGATGAATTTTTGTTTACATAACAAAAACTTGTGTTCATTATCTTATGTCCTAGTTTTAGTTGCCACATGTACTAGTTATTTCTCTTATTCTTTTGTTTTGTAGTTGAGACTCAAGAGTGGCCATGTAACTTGCTCAAGGCTACTCAGTAATTAGTTTAATGGAGTTGACATTCAAAGTCAGTCTTCAATACACTGCAGCTTGGACTTTCTTGAGGAACACCTTTTTATACATATGCAAGGTTTAAATTTCGTTACTTTTCCTAATAATGCAGCATAGGATAATAATCAGATTACCCTAGGTAATTTACTACTCAAGAAAGGGAAGAGTCAGAATGAACTTTCCTTAGATGTCTCTCTGTTGTATCTCTATATTGGATCAATAAAAAACCTGTGGTATCATGAATTTACTTGATACGACTTTTCTATCCAAAGTCTTATTGTTAAGGGCTGTTAAGTTGGTTTTGACTCATAATTACCTTGATATAGGGTTTCTGAGTTGTAGGAGGGAACATGTAATAGGGTATATAAGACTCTGGTGCTGGGATTGGTTAGTTTTGGCATCCTGCTAAATTTAAAAGGAGGCACCTCAGAAGCAAGAACAGATGATCCCAGAACCATCAAGAAGGAAGAGTCATGAGGGAAACATGAGATCCTTACCTGGAAAGGGATGGTTGCAAAGGTGGTAGTATACAGACAGAACAGCTGTGGGCTTCCCAGACCATGCACTACGTAAAGCTGAGTACCTACAGACAGCAGCCTGGCCTGTAGAGTGTGCCGTTTGGACATTTACAGACTGACTAAAGGAGTTTTGCAACACATGCCTGAGTACAGCAAAAGGATAAGGGGCCACATGTCCAAGAGGCTAAAGACAAGAGCAAGACATGCCTGAGGTATGACCGAGGTATGCTGCATCCTGGGTTGTTTCTGATTCTAAGCTGTACCTTGTTCACTTCCCTAATAAACCCCATAGTCACGACTATTGTCTATGAGTTCTGTGCGCCGTTCCAACAGTTTGTCAAACTCAAATGTGAAGCAGAAAGTGTTGTGGGCAGGAGGGTTGGTGTCAGAATAGGGCAAGGAAGGTTGAAGGGTGAAGGGCATATCTGATTTCTGTCTCATAGGACGTAGTCTTGGACTTATTCTGATTTTGAGTCTCCCTCTCCCTTATGAAGATAGAAGAAGTCAGACATGACCTCCATATCACTTTGTATAACCACAAGGTTTGTTGGCCTCTTGTGCATTTTCAGCAAACAGAAAAAATATATAAATACCTATCTTAGCAAGGCATCAAAGTATCAGGGAAGTCCATCTTAGAAGGTAAAACAAAGTGAATTATTGGAAGTCTAAGAAATAGAATATTTGTAACCCATTACAAAAGGGCTCTAAAATGTTGAAACTGAAATAAATAAAGCTACTTTTTTAACAGCTTACTTGAAATTTAAGCTCCACTCATCAGTCATTTCGTCAGAGTGTGGTGGCTTGCCTTTTCCTGTGATTCTGGAAGTTGTGTACCAGTATTTTAAATACCAGCAGGATCACCCAGTGTAGACACATTTCAGAGGAGCTGACTGACTGAAACAGCCTAGGAAGATGAAGAGACACACTACTTTTGAATGTTTAGCCACTGAAAACCTTATGAATAGCAGTCAAAATTGTCAAAGTATCAGAAGATGAAAACATCATGAATAGCAGCAAAACATTGCCAGATGTAGTGCCAGAATATGAACCCCTCAGGTTGGAAGGCACTCAAAATATTAATAGGGAAGAACTGCCTCCTCAAAGTAGAGTTGCTCATAATGATGTGAAGAGAACAGTGCTTTCAGGACCTTAATTTGCCGATAGGGGACAAGTCAAAATGAGAAAGAGCTTCAAGTAACAATTAATTATCAGAACATGGAATGTACGAACTATGAATCTAGTACAAAGTATGAAAATTGAGAGTTATCAAAAATGAAATGGAGCACAAATGATTGATATTCTAGGCATTAGTGAGCTGATTCTAGGCTATTTTGAATTAAAACATTATGTTGTTTACTATTTCAGGATAAACAAATTCAAGTCTAGCAAACTCAATGGCACTTAACAACAATATATATCTGCCTCTTGTCAGATGTCTTCCAGAGCTCAAACATAACTGTGAATATGGCAAAGGACTGGACAGTGAGTGATACATTATATTGTGCATAGGGCCACTATGAGTGGGAAACAATTGATGGCACCTAATAAAACAATATACTTTTCCATTGTCTAAGAATGTTCTATTTTATGGCAATACTTGCTTTTATTTATCTGAAAATCATCCCACATGTTGCTGTTGTTGTTGTTGTTAGGTGCCTTACAGTAAGTTCTGACACGTAGCCACCCCATAAGCAACAAAATGAAACACTTCTGGATTCTGCGCCAACCTTGCAATTGTTATACTCACCCCATTGCTGCTGCCACTGTGCCAATCCATCTCATTGGGAGTCTTCTCATTTGCTGACCCTCCACTTTACCAAGCAAGATGTCCAGGATCTGGGCCCCCATGATAACATGTCTGAAGCTTGAGATAGAAAGCTTGTTTCTAAGGATCATTCTTGCTGGATTTCTTCCAACATAGATTTGCTTGTTTTTTGATAGTTTGTCATACTTTCAATATTTTTCTCCAAAACCAGATCTCTAATGCATCAGTTCATTAAGACATTCCTTCTTCACTGTCCAACTTCCACATGTATATGAAAATACTGAAAATATCATGGCCTGGATTAGGTGTAACTTAGTCTTCAAACTGACATCTTTGCTCTTGAACACTTTAAAGAGGTCTTGTGCAGCAGAGTTACCTAATGCAATACGACCTTTGATTTCTTGACTACTGCTTCTTTGGGTGTTCATTGTGGATCCAAGAAAATGAATTATTTGATAGCTTGAATATTTTCTCTGGTCCAGTTGTGAGGATGTGTGTTTCCTTTATATGGAAACCATACTGAAGGTTGTAGTCTTTGACCTTCATCAGCAAATATTTTTAGACCTTTTCACTTTCAGCAAGCAAGGAGGTATCACCTGTATATTGCAATTTACTAACGAATCTTCCTCCAAACCCATCTTCTTGAATTATTTGCTCAGCATACTGATTGAATAAATATAGTGAAAGGATACAACCTTTCCTGATTTGAAGTCACTCATATTCCCTTGTTCTGTCCAACAACAGCCTCTTAGTACATGTCCAAGTTACTCATGAGCAAAGTCAAGTGTTCTGGAATACTCCTTCTTCCCAATGCTTATTGTGATTCACACAGCAAAATGCCTTTGCAGTCAATAAAGCACAAGCAAGCAACTTTCTGGTATTCTGTGCTTTCAATCAAGATCTATCTGACATCAGCGGTGATATTCTTAGTTCTATCTCCTCTTCTGAATCTGGTTTGAGCTTCTGGCAGTTCCCTCTTGATGGACTGTTACAGCTATTTTTGAATTATCTTCAGAAAAAATTTACTTACATGTGTTATTAATGATAATGTTAAGAATGATTGCTTCATTCCATTGCATCATCTCTCTTTGGACAAGGCATGAACTTTTGGTTAACTGGGTAGCAATTTTCCAAGTTTCTTGGCATATAGATGAATGAATATCTCCTTTGCTGCATCAGTTTGATGAAAGATTTCAATTTGTACTCTATCAATTCCTGGAGTCCTATTTTTTTTGCCTATATCTTGGATTTCTTCCTCCCATACCATCAGTCCTTGATGGTATGTTAGCTTTTGAAATAGTTGAACATCTGCCATTTTAGTATAGTGACTGTGATATGCTGTACTGTAATGTCATTGAGTTGGTTCCAGCTCATAGCGACCCTGAGCTTTCCAAGAAGCAGTTATTGGGTTTGAACCACTGACCTGGAGATTAGCAGTGTGGTGCTTATCCTATAGCAGCCCAACATGATTTCTTTTATTTCTCTATTCATCAATTGAAGGTTATTTGTTGCTCTGTTGAGTTTTCCATGTTTGGTTTTGCTATAATAAATAATGATGCTATGAATGTGCTTATTTAACTTTTTGTGTATATTTATCTTTTTAGTTGTTTTAGGCACATGTATACCTAAAAGTAGGATCATATGGTACCTATTTTATATCATTCAACACTCAAGTTAACCATCTCCTTCTATAATTCTTTCCCTTGTCTCTCTGCAATCCCAAACTTGGTGAGGTCTTTTTTCTGAGGTTCATGGCATGTCCTGGATTTCTCTGGTACTGCGCTTGTTGTTGTTGTTGTTAAGTGCCTTTGAGTCGCTTCCGACCCATAGCGACCCTGTACAGGGTTTCCGAGGGTGTAAATCCTTACGGGAGTAGAAGGCCTCATCTTTCTCCCGCGGAGCGACTGGTAGTTTCGAACCGCTGACCTTATGGTTTGCAGCCCGATTCGTAACCACTATGCTACCAGAGCTCCTTGGTACTGCGCTTAAGTACTATTATATATCTGTGTGTTTCTGTACTTCCTTTCCTAAGCTAACGTAATCAAGAAGTTCAAGCAATATTTTTTCACCAGAACTAAATGACTTAATTAAACTTTTTGATTCATTGAAAATTTTCTTTCTTTATTTTTTTTTTACATGCTGCCTGGGGCTCTGTTTGCTTAACTATATACAACAAAGTCAACTCTGTTTTCACAGACATGTGTCAATTGGCCATTCAAATTGCTGGAAAACTAATCTGTGTTTCTCTTCTTGATGAAGTCAGGATGTTAAAGAAACATGTTCTAAGGAATAGAATCTTGGCAAATGTGTCTTTTTGTATAAAATGAATCTTGCTATTGTTGTTGATAAGTGCCAATGAGTCAGTTCTGACTCATAGTGACTCATAGCGACACAGGTTTCCCAGGAGTGACTGGTGAGTTTGAACCCCCGATCTTGTGGTTCAAACTTACCTTGCAGTCCTGCAGTTATCCTACAGCTCCACACCAGAATTCCATAAAATAAGCCTAAAAATATTTATTAGTAACTGCTGTTGTTGTTAAGTGCCATTGAGTTGATTCCAACCCATAATGACCATGTATAACATTTCCAAGGACCAGCTGGTGAGCTTGAACCACTGACTGCAATTCAAATGACTTTGCAGTCTGATGCATTAGCTTATAGCGCCACACCAGGACTCCTTATTAATAACTAGGAAGTACTAAACAAAATTGTTTTAAAAGGGTCCTGGAACCAGTTTTGTCTTAAGTTCCTAGATAACATAGAGAGTATTTGTTTTGAAACAAGCTGTTTTAGGGAAATGAGGTCCTGGTAACAAATAGTGATAGAAATGTCTGAGACATTTTGTAACACTTTGTAAATATCAGTGATATTTTTATGGTCACTACTGGCAGATATGCAACTATGATTCAAAACCTCTGTAATTAGTGCCTGAAATCAATCACTGTCTCTATTCAATTATCTAATAAAAAACCATTCCCTAGAGAACAAACAAGATGGCAGATCAGGTGGAAGTGCAGTAAGGAGCTCTGTCAGCAACAACACAGAATACCCGACCAAGCAGGCTCAGGGGATGGTCCCAGAACTCTGAAACCATGCAGGCAAGAAGGCAATGGGGAGACATATATAAAACCCTGAAAGAAAAAAACTACCACCTAAGAATCCT
>NW_006408714.1:3160572-3161043 GCF_000296735.1 Chrysochloris asiatica
CTGGTAGTTTCGAACCGCTGACCTTAAGGTTCGCAGCCCGATTCGTAACCACTACACTACCAGAGCTCCTTACTCTATATACCAACAGAGAGGGAAAGAGTCTTCAAATCAAGCATCAATGCTATCCTCTCTGTACACAGGGTAGATAGGGATGAGCAACTTAGACATTGGCTACCTAAAATGAGAGGGCAATAAAGGCACAAAGTGACTGGCTTATAAGGTTTCAAGAGGGAGTTTATTTTAAGAGAATGGAGGGAAAGAAAGAGTCCCCACTGAATAGCTGTCATCTTGTCTCCACTGAATAGGTGTCATCTTGTCTAAATGGGTCTGGTGAAAAGGCATGGGGATAAGATTCGAAAGATTCAATAGTGAATAACTGTTATCATGACTAATCTTGACTGTCACAATTGTAAAGGTAGAAGTTTTGTAACAAAAAAGGGGAGTGGTTAATCTTACAGTCCAGAAACAGAG
>NW_006408714.1:3162514-3165449 GCF_000296735.1 Chrysochloris asiatica
ATTTTTAACATAGTACATTGAAAATCTGTTTCCTGTATTTGTATTAATTTTTTTTCTGATTTAGACCACCACAAAGAGATTTCCATTTATAATATCAATTGTTGCTGTTGTTGATAAGTGCTGTCAAGTTGTTTGCAGCTCATAATGACCCTCTATAGGGTTTCTGAGGAGCAGCTGGTGGTTTTGAATCACAAACCTTATAGTTAGCAGTCCAGTGCTTATCCTATGCCACACCAGGACTCCATAAAGTCAATAAGTTACTTAAAATGAAAAGGCTACCTCCTAAAAGAGAAACAAACATTGCCATCAAGTCAATGTGTACTCACAGTGATATAAAATAATATTATTAAAGATGATTATGTTTCTGTGTTCATTGAAAAAACAAACAAAAAAGCCAAACCCAACAGAGTCTTGTCTTACATCTTCTCACCTGGATTCCCTTAGCTCTTTGATAAATCAGCCTGTCTGTTCCCATGAATTGTGAGCTGTCCGTACAGCAAACTTCCAGTGAGAATTCACCTGCCTTCAATCTGTAGCTCCCTTTTTGCCAGCATCATCATTATGTGTGAGTTGTCCTGAAACTGGATTTATTCACATGTGAAAGCAATAGATAAGCAGGACAATGAAGAAAACAGTTACTATGTTTTTCTTTATCCAAATGCAGACGATAAATTGTTCATTTGTTTTTTGGTAAACAAAATGCAGTGTACTAGGAATCCACTTTTGTAGTAATACCTGAATGAATTCTTTTGTCAACTTTTATAATGAGCATGGTGGTAGTAGTATTGATTGTCTGCCACTGACTTGGTTCCTACTCATAGCAGCCCTGTATAGCGTTTCCAAGGCTGTCATTCTTTATGGGAACAAAAAAACATCTTTCTACCGTGGTAGATACAAATAACTGATCTTGAATTTAGTAGCCCAACTCAGAATCCACTACACTACCAGGAGTTAGTGTAATGAGCATGTTGTTGTTAGGTGCTGTTGAGTTGGTTTCAACCCATAGCAACCATGAAGTTTCTGAGGAGCAGTTGGTGAGCTTGAACTACAGACCTTGCAGTTCAAACCGACCTTGCAGTCTAGCATATTAACCTTCAGCGCCACACTAGGACTCCTGTAAGAAGCATAGAAAAACCATAATGTATAACACTTCAAGGCTGTTTTTATTATATTCACATTTTGTAACATCTTTGCAAAGGAATCTGGTCTGAGCAACTAATCCATTCACTGGATCAGCACTGTAGGGGAACCACAAGGTTGGCAGTTCAAACTCACCAGCTGCTCCTTGGAAACCCTATTCAGGGTCACTATGATTTGGAATGGCCTCAACAGCACTTAACAACAACAACAACACTTCTCAATGGGAGTGTGGTGACTCCATACGATAACTACTGGACTGAGAACCACAAGACTGGAGGTTCAAGCCCAACATCCACTCCAAGGGAGAGAGCTGAGGATTTCTGCTCCTGTGAAAATGTAAAGCCTCAATACTCTATACAAGGTTGCTATGAGTTGGAACTGGCACAATGGCCCTTAACAGCCACAATCCTTTTCAATCAGCAAAATCCATTATTTTCTGAGAATAAATGTGTGTTTCCTTTTGGCACACACATTTTTCTGTTTCTTATGAATTGCTTGGCACAGATAAATTTAAGACCCATTTTAACTCTCGTCTAAGTCTATCTTTCATTATGAAACCACTGCTAAAAACAAGATTACCAGTTTATGGCTTTTTCTTTTTCACTGTATCTGACAAAAGATAGATGATTTACAGAGACAGATTCTCAACCACTATTCTATTTAACTAAACATATAATTAATGACAAAATTTCTGCTTCCAAGTATGAAGGAGAAATTGTACCAGACTTTCTCTCTCACTATAAAAAAATATATATAAAGTTTGGAAAACAAAAAATATGAGGTAATTATTTTCAAACCTATGAGGATAAGAAAAAGAGTATTTCTAAAAAATTCATAGAAACATTTATTCAACAAAAATATCAAAACATGAATCTATTGTTTCTTAGTACATCCTCCTTCTAGGTCTATATACTTTTCTCTTTCTTTACATTTTTACTCTGAATTGAGTGAAGTTTTACAGAACAGATCATCAGTTTTACATTAAAAAGAAAAACCCATACACTTCCTTTCATCTATATCATAATCCCCTCAGTGTAAAATCACTTATCCCACTACCTCCTTGTATTTCTTGTTTCTATTCCTCCTTTTTTCCCCATTCTTCTGAATTTTGATCTTAGTTACGTGCTGCTCTTTTGAACTCAAATGGCTGACCATTCTATGTTGTGCATACTTCACTAATGGAGTTGTTCTTCCTGTATACCAGCCATACACTGGTAATCTATTGGTTGGTTGAAAATTGAGCCAGAGGGATGCTTTCATTCCAGAGCTGAAGGATGACAAGGGATCATGTTGTCAAGTTGTCTTTCTCATTATTTGGAGTTTCGTTCCACATTTTCTTCCATTCTATTCAGGACCTTTATCCTATCCATTTCAGAACAGTTGGGAGTGATTAATGGGCACCATCTAGATCTTCTGGTCTCAGGGTCATGTAGACTGATGTCCCTATGGTTCAATGTATTTACTGTTTTCCTGATTCTTCAATTTTTATCACTCTTCTTTTCTCTGTAAAGGGAGAAAATAATGGTTGCTCCTTAGACCATAAGTCATGAGCTTTAAAGCTCCCAGTTTCTATTCATGAGGTAGGATGCAGAAAATTGTCTTGGTGGACTGTGTTGTGTTTGTTGACCATGGTATTCCCCAAGACCCAAAACTAACTCCCTAAAAGTCTAAGAAATCATCGGACAATCTCTTTGATATCTCAAGCGAGTAAAATTTTGCTAAAGGTAATACAGAAACGGCTACAATCATACATTGACAGAGAACTTCCAGAGGTTCAAGCTAGATTCAGAAGAGG
>NW_006408714.1:3166109-3168249 GCF_000296735.1 Chrysochloris asiatica
GAAGCAGCAGTCAAGAGATCAGACGACGTATTGCATTGGGCAAATCTGCTGCACAGGAACTTTTTAAAGTATTGAAGAGCAGAGATGTCAGTTTGAAGACTAAGGTGCGCCTGACCCAAGCCATGGTATTTTCAATAACCTCATATGTTGAAAGAATTCAGAGCTGACACATACCTTGTGTGATTAAAAACCATTCAGTACCTCCTAGTTCTACTTAAACAATTAACTCTTGGTTTTTGTACAAGTTCCTCATAAGCACAATTAAGTGTTCTGGTATATACATTCTTTGCAATTGTATCCATAGTCTGTTACAATGCACACCATTTGATGTGTAGCATAGCTAATCAAACACAAATAAATATTGTCTGGTGTTCTCTATTTTCAACAAATATCATCTGATGTCAGCAATGATATCCCTAGGTCCACATCCTTTTCTGGATCCAATGTATAGTTGCAATTGTTTTTTTAATTATCTCAAGCAAAATTATACTTGCATGTGTTAAAAATATTGTTTGACGATTTCTGCATTCCATTGGGTCATGGCTCTTCAGAATAGACACACAAATGGATCTCTTTCTATTCTTTGGTCAAGTAGTTTTCTTCCAAATTTCTTGGCATAGATAAATAAGCACATCCAGTGCTGCATCAGTTTGTCAAAAGATTTCAATTTCTATTCCATCAATTCTTGGAGTCTGGTTCTTCACCAAAGTTTTCAGTTCTGCTTCTACTGCTTCATCCATACCATTGTTCTTGTTCATCTATTGCCTCTTGAAATGGCTGCACATCAACCATTTCTTTTTGGTATAGTGTATTCCATCTTCTTTTGAAACCTTCTGAATCATTCAATGTTTTGCCCATAGAATCCTTCAACACTGCAAGTCAAAGCTTGGGTTTTTTTTCTTTTATTCTCCCAGCTTGAGAAACATTGAGCATGCCATTCCTTTAGGATATTTCCATATTTCATTATAATACTTGTCTTTATCTTCTATTGAAATTTTTTTCAACTTTTTGCTTCCTCATTTCTTCAATTTGCTTTAAGTTTCTCTGTACTCCAGAGTCTCTTCTGACATCCAATATGAATCTTTTATTGTTTCCTGACTTTTTAATGACCTTTTGCATTTTTATTATATGATGTTCCTTATGATGTCCCAGAGCTTTGGTCATTAGTAGGTAATGTACCAAATCTGTTCTTGAGATGGTCTCTCAAGTCAAGTGGGATATTTTCAACATCATATTTTGATTCTCAAGGATTTGTTTTCATGTTCTTAATCTTTAGCTTGAACATGCATATAAGTAATTGATGGTCTGTTTCATAGTCTGCCCCTGGCCTTGTTTTGGCTGATAATATTGAGCTTCTCTACCATCTATTTCTTCATCACTAGCTTTAGTGGTTGGTGCATAAATTTGAATAGTAGTGGAATTAACTGGTTTTTCTTATAGATATATGAATATAACACTGTCATTGGTAGCATACAGCATCAAGACAGATCTTGAAATGTTCTTTTTGATGATCATTTCTCTTCAATTTGTCCTTCTGGGATTGTTGTTACTGTTGTTGTTGTTAGGTGACATTGAGTCAGTACCAACCCATAGAGAACTTATGCACATCAAAAGGAAACACTGCACAATTCTGGGCCAACTTCACTACTTTTGCCACGCTTGAATCTATCGATGCTGCCACTTGGCCAATCAATCACGTTGGGGGTCTTCCTCTTTTGCTCTGACCATCCATGTTAAAACATGATATCCTTCTCCTGATTCCTCTTGACAATATACCCAAAGTATGGCAGATGAAGTTTGGCCATCTTGTTCTCTAAGAAGCACTCAGGGTGCTTCTTCCAAAACGGATCTATTGGTTCTTTTGGCAGCCCATGGCACTTTCAATATTCCCCTCCAACACCATAACTCAAATCCATCAATTCTTGTATGATCTTCTTTATTCACTGGCCAGCTTTTGCATGCATATGAGGTTATTGAAAATAACATGGTTTGGGTCAGGCACAACTTAGTCCTCAAGCTGACATCTTTGTTCTTCAACACTTGAAAAAGGTCTTGTGCAGCAGATTTGCCTAATGCAATATGTCATTTGATTTCTTGACTGCTGCTTCCATGCGTGTTGATAGTTGATCCAAGAAGAATG
>NW_006408714.1:3169374-3226610 GCF_000296735.1 Chrysochloris asiatica
TCTTCCTTTTTGGTTTTCTGATTCCAGATCTTTGCACATTTTGTTGTAATATTTGGCTTTATCTTCTCAAGCTGATCTTTGAAATTTTCTGTTTAGCTCTTGAACCTCCTCATTTCTTCCATTTGCTTTAGCATCTCTACACTGGAGAGCAAGTTTCAGTGTCTCCTCTGACATCCATTTTGACCTTTTCCTAGGTGCTGTCAAGTCAGCACATTTGCATTCCAATCACCAGTAATTATCAGTACATCTTGATTGCTTGTTTGATCAATTTCAGACTGAAGTTGATAGAATTCTTCAATTTCATCACAATTTTCTTCAGTTGTTTTCTGTGTAAATTTGAATAGCAGTTGTATTAACTGGTCTTCCTTGTGTTTTGAGGAGGCTGTTCTTCGCCAGTCTTATTTTGAGTCCCTTTCAACCTATAGGTCTCATTTTCTGGCAATGTATCTGGTAATAATCTGGTGCTTTTAATCGTATTTCATTATTCAATATTTAGGTGCTATCTGACATTGTCACATTGCATTTATAAGGTTTTCAGTGACTAAATATTCAGAAGCAGTTCATCTCTCCTTTTACCTAGTCTGTCTTAGTCTGGAAGCCCATCTGTAACCTATCCACCATAGGTAGTCCTACTAGTATTTAAAATACCAGTAGCATAGCTTCCAGATTCATAGGAACCACAAGTCACCATGAGAAACTGACAGTTAAGAGGTAGAAATGTATATGAGGTTATTGAAATACCATGGCTTGCTTGGGTCAGGTACATCTTACTCCTCAAATTGACGTACTTGCTCTTGAATACTTTAAAGAGTTTTTGTGTACCAGATTTACCTAATGAAATACTACCTTGATTTCATGACTGCTGATTTCATGAGTGTTGATAGTTGATGTGAACCAAATGAAGTATTTGACATCTTCAATCATTTCTTCATTAATCATGATGTTATTTACTTGTTTCATTATGAGGATTTTTGTTTTCTTTATATTGAGGTGCAACCCATACTAAAGGCAATGGTCTTTGATCTTCATCAGTAAGTATTTTAATTCCTCTTGTTATAGTATAATTAACAGCCCCCATTTTAAATATTATAGTTTAACTAACAGCCTTTTAGCCATATTTTAGCATAGCTCACCCTGCTCCCCTTTCCCCCAACCTCACCCTATGGAAAAATAATAGATACATTTCTTATAGAAAATTCTTGAAGACCAGAATGAACCTAGGACACCTGAATAAAAAGGATAAAACTTAGCCCATCCATACAACCAAGATAAGGGTTTATTGGTGGGTTTACTCCCACTTACAGGATAAGGGTCTGCTGGAATTTACCACACCAGCTGACAAGACAAGTCTGTTTGTTTTAACCACTCTGCGCTTCTGTATAAAACCCTATTCCCCTCCTCACTTCAGGGTCAGAGTGATTTGGGCTTGAGCTGACGCTCTGGCTGCTGGCAATAAACTCTATTCTTTAAATTTTCTTAGTTGAATTCTTTGTGACTTGTGCTGCCACAACACTCTTTGCTTTCAGTAAGGAAGGCTGAACTATTTGCATATCACATGTTGTTAATTATGCTTTCTCTAATCCTGATGCCAAGATAATATAATCCAGTTTATCAACTTATTTGCTAAGCATTTAGATTGAATAATTATAGTGAAAAAATACAACCCTGGTGCACAACTCTCCTTATTTTAACCATTCAGTGTTCCCTTGTGCTGTTTGAATAACTGCCTCTTGATTTATGTACATATGATTTATGTATGTATTCTGTTTTAATTTATGCACATATGATTTATGTATGTATTCTGTTTTAATAACTGTCTCTTGAACATAATTAAGTGTTCTGGAATACTCATTCTCCACAGTGTTGTCCACAGCTTTTGATGAACCACATTATCAAAAGTCAGTCAAGATCCATTTGACATCAACAATGACATCGTCTTTCCATATCCTCATCTGAATCTGGCTTGAACTTCTGGCAGTTCCCTGTCAATGTGTTATTGTGGCCATTTTTGAATTATCTTTAGTAAAATTTTACTTGCATGTGCTATTAATGATATTCTCCAATTATCTGCATTCCATTGCATCACCTCTCTTTGGAATGGGCACAGATATGGATCTCTTATAATTAGTTAGTCAGATAGAGGTTTTCCAAATTTCCTGGCACAGATGAGTGTCTCCAGTGCTGTATCAGTTTGTTGAAATATCTCAGTTTGTATTCCATCAATTTTTGGAGCCTTGTTCTTTGTGAATGCTTTCAGTTCAACTTGAACTTCTTGAATTTTTTTCTTCATATCCTTCAGCTTGAGAAATGCTAAGCATGTTCTTACCTTTTGGTTTTCTAAATCCAAATCTTTCCACACTTCTTTCTAATATTTGACTTTGTCTTCTTGAGCTGCCTTTTGAGATTTTCTATTCAACTCTTTTACCTCTGCATTTCTTGCATTTGCTTTAGCATCTCTACACTGGAGAACACATTTCAGAGTCTCTTCTGACATCCATTTTGCTCTTTTCCTTCTTTCTTTTCTTCTTAATGCCCTTTTGCTTTCTTTCTGTATGATATTCTTGATGTCATTCTACAACTCTTCTGGTCTTTGGTCATTAATGTCAAATCCATCAAATCTGTTCTTGAGATGATCTTTGAATTCAGATGGGATATTTTGCCTCTTGTGGATTCCCTTTAATTTTCTTCAGCTTAATTGTCAGATTAAAAATTTTTAAATATCAGTTCATTTCAGCTCCTAGTGCCAAATATATTGATCTTTACGTGTTCCATTTCATTCTTGACAACTTCCAATTTCCCTAGATCCATATATCTTATGTTACATATTTCTATTATTTGTGGATGTTTGAAGCTGTTTCTGCTCAATTTGAGTTAAACCCCACCAGCATATAAAAGCTCCAAAAGCTGTATTCCATTCTCCTTATTATGTTCCACTCCGCTTTGAGATGACAATTCTTCCCCAGTCTTATTTTGAGCACCTTCCAACTATGGGGCTCATTTTCTGGCCCCACAGTTGATAATGTTCTGCTGTTATTCACAAAGTTTTTATTGATGGACCATTTATAAATATTCTGTCTCTCCTTCTTTCTCGGCTGTATCAGTCTGTAAGTGCTGTTGCTACCTGTTCACCATGAGGGATCCTATTGATATTTAAAGAACCCGCGGCATAGCTTCCACCATCACAGAAGCATGGAAGCTGCAGTATGACAAACTGGCAGTTGAGTGGTGGCATCCTAGAAGGACTAAATAATATTTCTCTTAAATGTTCTTTGGATTTGGAGAATAAGAAGAAGTCTCTGAATGGACAAGATCAGGGCTGCAGGGTGAATGGGATAAGGTTTCCCAACACAATTCTTATTGAACAGCCTGTGCTCCCATGGTAGAATGTTGTTGTTTCTAAGGTCCATCTGATTGGTTCAGGTTCATAGTGCATTGTCCTAATTTTGAAAAACAAAAAACTAAATGAAATTAAAAAACTCAGCACAACTTTCCTGGTCTTTTTCTCACCAACAAAAATTTCTATTTTAAAAACTTCTTTCTATTAAGTCTCTGAGGATATCCTGTGTCTCTTGAGGAAATATATCCAGATTCCCCAGTTATTCCTTTGCAATTCCCAAAACAGCTAATGTAACCTTCTAATTGACTTTGCTACCTTGAATCTAACTGGTCCAAGAAATTCCTTCTGAAGTCATTGTTTTTATTGGGCCCTTTTTTGAAGGCCCTCTAATGAGACAAAGACAAATGTATTACTGAGAGAACTTGTAAACAGATATCTACTGAACACAAAGACACGATTAAATACATTTTGTTTGGAATAGAATCCCAGTAGCAATACTTTCTGACTTACCCTCATATACATTATATAAAAAAATAAAGGAACAAATACCAAATATGTTGAAGAACACCAATATATTTTCTAAAACTTATACAATCCATAAGCACAATATATGGACCCTTAGACATTATCTGCTGCACAGGAACTTTTAAAAGTATTGAAGAACAGAGATGTCAGCTTGAGGACTAAGGTGCGCATGACCCAGGCCATTGTGTTTTCAATAGCCTCATATGGATGCGAAAGCTGGACAGTGAATAAGGAAGATCATAGAAGAATTGATGCCTTTGAGTTGTGGTGTTGGAGGAGAATACTGAAAGTGCCATGGACTGCCAAAGAACCAATAGATCTGTTTTGGAAGAAGTACAGCCAGAGTGCTCCTAGGAGGCCAGGATGGCTAAGCTTCGTCTCTCCTACTTTGGACATATTGTTTGGAGGGAACAGTCACTGGAAAAGGATGCCATGCTGGGTAAGATGGAGGGTCAGAGAAAAAGAGGAAGACCTCTAACGAGCTGGATTGGCCAGGTGGCATCCAGGATCGGACACTGTTTCTTTCTGCTGTGCATGGAATGGCTATGAGTCGGTTCCGACTCGATGGCACCTGACAACAACAACAACAGACATTATAGGCAATATTCAAATTGCAAATGTGTGCTGCTTCTGTCTGTCTTTATACTGAATTTGTTTGTTAGTCAAATAGTTATCTATGGCTATATCTAATGTCAGTTAGTCAGCTGTTTGTCTTAATATATAGTTGCTATGTTATTGTTGTTCTTGTTAAGTGGATGTCCAGTCGATTCAGATTCATAGTGAGTCTGCAGAGGATTTTCAAGAAGCAGCTGGTGGGTCTGAGCCTGCAACCTTGTGGTTAGCAGTTATCCTTTTGCACCACATTACGACTTTATAGTTGGCATAGTATACCCTTTCTTGCATAACAAATATTAAAGTAATACTTTCCAATGCACTAAAATATTTTTAGCATAATACCGGTAATAATAAGAATAATGTTTTGATGTGTGTCACACAATAGCATCCATTTGTTATTGCAAATTATTATGTATAACTTGAATACTTAACATAATAGGCTTTGTGGGAGTTGGTTCCTAACTGCAGGTTGTAAATAAGTTGGAGGTTCCTAACCTGGAGACTGCCTGTATAGCTAAAGTGATTTTAAAAATTACAGAGAAAATTGAAAAAGCAGCATGGTATAGAGAAGAACTTCAATACTCCTGAGAGTTGGACACTAGTAATAGAATGCATAAGACAATGAAAAAAAAAAAATCTTTAAAACACTGTAAAACAACCAATACAGAAATTTACATTCAGCTTTTAAAATGAAGGCATTCCCAAATAAATACAGTTGGAGCATATTCACTAACAGCCACACCAGGACACTATAAGAAGTTAGAAAAAGAAGGTCAAATTCAACTCAAATCTTTGAAAGGAAGGGAATATTAAAAGTAAGAGCACATGCAAATGATGGACATGAAAAATCCACTGACATTGAGTTGATTCTGACTCATAGAGACCCTATATAAGATTTCTGATACTGTAATTCTTTACGATATCAGACAGGCTCATCTTTCTCTCCCAGAGTGGCTGGTGGATTTGGACTGGTGACCTTTCTCTCACCAGCGGCTCCTTAGAAACCCTATATCATTGGAATCGACTCAACGACACTTAACAACAACAACAACAATCCTTAATAGCAATCACCACTTCTCCCCTTCCTCAAATCCCAGGGTTCTACAACATGCTGCAATGGCTCAGAAAACTTACATCTATCAAAGGAAATGGCTAATGCAACTGTGGAATCTAGCAAGTCTCAACCCTATAGTTCAGAGTTCAGTTCCTCACCTCAGTCTCATGAGCTGAGGAACCCAAATTGGAAGGTCAGAAGACAGGTTATTGATACACAAGTATATAGGAGCTAGTGAATCAGGTCAAGTTATGGGCCAAAAGTACCACAACTGGAGGTCAGATGTAATGAGCCAGATGTAAGATGCAGGAAAGAGAGTAAGCTTTTTCAAAACAGTCTTATAAATTGGAGTCGGACTACATCTCCAAATGAAACTAAAGGGGTGACATTAATCCCAAAATCTTGTAAGGTGGGGGCATCCTTAATCCTTAGTTCCAACTGTAATCTTTATTCCTTGGTGGTAGTTATGTGCCATGGAGAAGATTCCAACTCATATCGACCCTGTATAGGGTTGAGACTGTAAATCTTAATAGTAGCAGAAAGCCTCATATTTCTCCCATGGAGCTGCTAGTAGATGGTAACTGTCGACCTTGCAGTTATCAGCCCAACTAGTAATCAACTAAACTAGCAAAGCTTCTTAATCTTTACTCCTTAGCCCTCCCTTACCTCTTAGCAACTCACTTCAAAATGAGTCGATAATCACAGGCATAGCAGCTAGGATTTACAATACATCACAAAATGGAGAACTATGGCTTGAATGGACAGAGATAATTAGCTGCCTTGCAGAAGAAAATATATCAAAATAATTGGCATCTTGAAATCTATAATATTGAAAAATAAACTAACAAATTCGTTTAAAAATAAGAGAAAGTTAACACATAAACTAATATTATAGGTAAAACAGGGTCATCATTGCAGATCTTAAAATAGGTATTGAATAATTTATAATCCAGTTCTGAATCAGAGTGACTCTGTATTGGATTTCTTAAGCTGTAACTCTGCATGGGAGCAGAAAGCCTCATCTTTCTACTTTTGAGTGGCTGGTGGGTTTGAACTGTTAGCCTTGTAGTTCACAGTCCAATACTTACCATTAGAGCTACCAGGATTTCTTAAGAGTATTATTAATCTACTATAAGGAATCTGATGGGGCTGTAGCTAAAGCACTTTCCTGCTAACTTAATGGAAGGCAGTTGGAATTCACCAGTCACGCTGAAGAGGACGATATGGTAGTCTGCTTCCATAAGAATTTACAGCTGTAGAAATCCTGTGGGGCAATTCTACTGTGCCCTATTGGGTTGCAAAGGAGTTCTGGTGTGGTGCTGTGGGTTAATGTGCCAGACTGCAAAGCCATTTGAACTGCAAGGTCGGTGGTTGAAGCTCACCAGCTGCTCCTCAGAAACCCTATACAGGGTTGCTATGGGTCAGAATTGACTTGATGGCACTTCACAAAAACAACATTGGGTTGCAATGGCTTGGAATAAACTCAATGACAGTAGGTTTGGTTTGGTTTTAGTTACACTGATAAATTTAAAAATTTAATAATACGCAAAAAATCCTGGAGTAATATAATGTAACAAAAATGAAGCAACAAGAAAATTTGAATAGTGTTATTAACTCTAATGCAATTTTATTAACAATTTAAAAGCACCAAAAAGAGTAATTTCACCTGTTTTCCATGATAAATTGCAGCAAATATTAAAAGTTAAAAATTACACTATTCATACACAAAGTATCTAAGAAACTAGAAGAGGAGGGGTCTTAGCCAATATATTTCATGTTTGTGATTTTTTTTCTGATAACAAAGCCAAAAACAATATTAGATGTCAATAAAATTATAGACAAATATTCCTTATTAACATTATGGGAAAATCCTTAATAAATACTAAAAAATGTAATCCAGTAGTATATAAAAAGAATAAGACATTATCACCAAGTTTGTTTTGATTTATTGTAGAAATTCAATGTTAATTTTACATTTGAAAACTAATCAATGTTTTCATTATTTTAATAAAATTAATATAAAGAGATAAAAAATAACAACCTATATGATCATCTCAATCAATGCACAGAAAAAGAAAACTAACCAAAAACAAGCAAAAATTTAACAAAATTCATCACCCATTCATGATACTAATCCACAGCAAATATGAAATCAGAAGTTTCACAACATAATAAAGACTACAAGAGACTGGCATCATATTTAAAGGTGAAACAATGCATGATTTTCTATAAAATTGAGAGTAGTGTAATGCTGTCTTCATACAACTCTGAACCTTAAAATATACGTAAGAATTTTGACGTGGTGGTGCAATGGTTAAGTGTTAGAATGCTAATCTATGTCAGTCATTACTCGACCTCGACGGCATTTAACAACAACAACAACAACTATCTGAGAGGACTGCTGGTGTGGTGCTGTTGGTTAATGATCTGGCTTGCAAAGTCCACTTTGAACTGGGAGGTCTGCAGTTCAAGTTCACCAGCTACTCCTTAGAAACCCTATACAGGGTCGCTATTAGTTGGAACCTGACTTGATGGCACCTAACAACAACAACCCATCTGAGGAGTCCTGGTGTGGTGCTGTGAGCTAATACGTCAGATTGCAAAGTCATTTGAACTGCAAGATAGGTGAAAACCCCATACAGGGTCGCTATGGGTTGCAATTGACTCAACGGCACTTAACAACAACAACCATCTTAGAAAGAAAAATCTGGTAATCATCTCCAGTAAAAATCATAGTAAATCCTACATGGCAGTTCCATTTTGTCTTATAGGTTTGCTATGTGTTGGCACACCACAACAAAAACTTTGGGACTTGGGTTAGGCAAATATTCCTTATTGTTGTTGTTAAGTGTTATCACATTGATTCCAACTGATAGTGACCCTGGGGTCACTAGGGTTTCTGAGGAGCAGCTGGTAAGTTTGAACCACCAACCTTGTGGTACAAACCAACTTTGCAATCCAGTGCTTATCCTACAGCACCACATGAAGACTCCTTATAAAAGGTCTTAAAGTGCCAAGCATAAGGGAAAAGATACCAAAAATTCTATCTCAAAAAATGAAATAGTTCTAATCTTCAAAGAAACTGAAATGAAAATGAAAAGCTAAATGACAGAGAAGAAAAAAATTTTTAAAATAGTTCTGACATAATTTTGTAGAAGGGATAGTAAAAAGAATATATAATAAACATTCAAAAATTGAAATCAAAACTAGGTAAAAAGACTGATAAAAAATTTGAACAAAAACTTCACAGTAAAAGACATTGGAATAATACTTAGGTAAGCACATAAAGTTTTTTTTTTTTTTTTTTTCCAACTTGTCATCAGAAAAATGCAAAATAAATCTACAAATGAGAAATCATTATTAGTAATGAGAAAATACCTACTACAAAGGCTAAAACAAAAGTCTATTTGTTGTCATTGATTCAATTCCTACTCAAGGTGATTTCTATATTCAAAGTAGAATAACTCCTTAGAGTTTTCAAGGCTATGACTTTTTGGAAGAGAATTACCAGGCCTATCTTCCAAGGAGCTACTAGGTAGGTTCAGACAGCGAACCTTTTTACTATTAGTCAAGCACTTAACCATATGTACCACCCAGTCACCCAAAAAAACTAAAGCCCCAATAAATTAATCTTACCTCTGCTGTCTAGTCAATTACAATTTATAACTAACTTTTAGGACAGATTGCAAATGTCTTGTAGGGTTTCCAAGGCGGTATATCTTTATTGAAGCGGATTACCACATCTTTCTCCATCACAGTAGCTGATGGATTCCAACCATTTAATTCCTGTACTACCAGGACTCAACTAAAATGTTGTTGTTGTTAAGTGCCATTGAGTCAATTCCAACACACAGCAACCGTGAACAGGGTTTTTGTGGAGCGGTTGGTGAATTTGAACCACTTATCTTGTGTTTACCTATGCTTTATTGACTATGAGAAGGCTTTCGATTGTGTGGATCATGACAAGCTATGGACAACATTGAGAAGTATGAGTATTCCAGAACACTTAATTATACTTCTGAGAAATCTGTACCTGGACCAAGAGGCAGTTGTTCGAACAGAGCATGGGAACACTGAATGTTTTAAAATTGGGAAAGGTGTGCGACAGGGTTGTGTTCTTTCACCATTCTTGTTCAGTATGTATGCTGAGCAAATAATATGAGAAGCTGGGTTCTATGAAGAAAAACGTGGAATCAGGATTGGAGGAAGACTTATTAACAACCTGAGATATGCAGATGATACAACCTTGCTTGCTGGAAGTGAAGAGGACTTGAAACATTTACTTATGAAGATCAAAGAGCACAGCTTTACATATGGATTACAATTCAATGTAAAGAAAACAAAAATCCTCACCACTGGACCAATAAACAGCATTCTTATCAATGGAGCAGAGATTGAGGTTGTCAAGGACTTCATTCTTCTTGGATCAACTATCAACACTCGCAGAAGCAGCAGTCAAGAGATCAGACGACGTATTGCATTGGGCAAATCTGCTGCACAGGAACATTTTAAAGTAGTGAAGAGCAAAGATGTCAGCTTGAGGACTAAGGTGCACCTGACCCAAACCATGGTATTTTCAATAACCTCATATGGACACAAAAGCTGAACAGTGAATAAGGATGACCGTATAAGAATTGATGCCTTTGAGTTGTGGTGTTGGAGGAGAATACTGAAAGTGTCATGGACTGCCAAAAGAACAAATAGATCTGTTTTGGAAGAAGTGCAACCAGAGTGCTCCTTGAAGGCCAAGATGGGTAGGCTTTGTCTGTCATACTTTGGACACATTGTCCGGAGAGAACAGTCGCTGGAGAAGGATGTCATGCTGGGTAAGGTGGAGGGTCAGAGAAAAAGAGAAAGACCCCCAACGAGATGGATCAGCCAGGTGACATCATTGATGGCGTCAAGTGTGGCGGCGGTAGTGAGGTTGGCCCAGGATCAGACATTGTTTTGTTCTGCTGTGCATGGGGTGGCTATGAGTCTGTTACGACTCGATGGCACCTGACAACAACAACAAAATCTTATGTTTCAAACTGACTTTGCCATCTAACACATTATCCCACAGTGCCATGCACTTATAGTAGCATGAAATAGGAGCGAGCGAGGATATGGTTATAAATATGATTCTTAAATAGTCTGGTTAGGTTTTAAAATTATAAAATAAACTCTCAAAAATGTTGGACTGTGTCTTATAAATGTATACACCTAGTCTTCACTTTCTGCATAGTTTGCTTCCAAACACCAGGTCATTATGTGAAATCAGCATGATCCAAGAGTTGTAGCCACACTCTGTCTTAGGTGCTAGTGCCGTTCCATCCATGATCACCGCCCTTTGGGCAACCCCAGCATGTCTTGAAGTGCACGTGGTGCAGCAGCCCCCACTTCTCCACCACACTTTCCTAACCACCTCGGAGCCTGCAAGGTTGAGAGTGGAAGTGCTTGGGTATTGCTTTTCTTTATGAAAATGCTAATGATGATGATGGTGGTAATGTTGGCATGCCTTGGAGTTGATTCGGATTCACAGGAACACCATGTAGATTTCTGAGTCTTCACCTATTTACAGGAACAGAAAGCCTCATCTTTCTTCTGTGAATCACCTGGTGGACTCAAACTGCTGACTTTGCAGTTAGCAGCCCAAAGCACAATTCACTATGTTACCAGAGTTCCTTAATAAGGATGATGTTGTTGTTGTTAAGGGCCGCTGAGCTGGTTCTGACCCATGGCGATCCTGTATAGTGTTTCCAAGGAGCAGCTGGTGAGCTTCAACCACTGACCTTGTGGTTCAAACCATCTTTACAGTGCAGCGCATTAGCCCACAGCTAAATTAATAGTTCTTTAATTTCTAATCAAATGCCCTGTGGGAAATTATCTACCCCTTCATTCATCCTTTCTTCCATCCAGTTATCTCTACCCATTCAACCAACATGCAGTGTATAAATCCAATGAGTTATCTACTGTGCTAGTAGGATAAGCATTGGACTGTGAACCACAAGATCAAGAGTTCAATCCCACAAACCACTCTGTAGGAGAACGATGAGGTTTTCTTCTCCTGCAAAATATTTGAAGTCTCAGAAACTCTATATAAGGTTGCTATTAGTTGAAACCAACTGAAACTTAGATTCTGAGTATAGATACCAGATGTTCATGATGCATCCTGCTGAGAAATCCTGACAAGCTAATAAATCATGTCCCATTCCTCCCTAACAACAACTAACACTGATAATATAAAGATTCTACTGTACTGTCAATTAAATAAACGTAAGATTACAACCTAATTGTAAAAGTGATCTGAAAGGGCAAACAAAAAAGATACTATAAGAGGCACCTAACACAGATGTTTGAATCAAGCAACCTTCTAAGAGATGGTAATGCCTGTAGAAATCATGAAGTACAAAAAGGAGTTTGAGCAGAGATTATCAGAATGATACAAGGATGGAAAAGCGCTCTGATTGTAAAGACAAACTGCTCTAGTATGAATATCAATTTGCTTCTCACAGTTTCTGAGACTTTGGAAAATAACCTGATTTTCTCAAAACTAGTAGTACCTAAATCTTAAAAGTAATAAGAATATTAAATACTGTTTTGGAGATTCCACTAGTACCATCAAGAAATCAAACAACATATTGACCTATGAAAATCTGTTGCAAAACAACTGTATAAAGTGTTAAAGAAAGATGTCACACTGAGGACTAATTGGCTCTTTATGCAAACCTTGGTATTTTCAATTGCCTTGTATGCATGAGAAAGCTGGATGATGAATACGAAATGTTATAGAGGAATCTATACATTTGAATTATGGTGTTAGAGAAGAATGTTGAAAGTAAGATGAACTTCCAGAAAAACAATTAAATCTAGAAATACAGCCTGATTGCTTCTAAAAAGTGAGAATGGTGTACTCCGGATATCCTGTTAGTATGAGTCCTTTACGAAGGAGCTCATGTTTGATATAGTCCAGGGCAGGGAAGAAGAGGAAGCTCTCCAGCGAGATAGAGTGACACATTGGCAGAGATAATGAGCTCAAGCATAACAATAGTTGTGAAGATGGCACATGAATGGCAGTGTTTCATTCTGTTGAGTATGAGGACACTATGAGTGGGACATGATTCAACAGCACCTAACACCAACAATATAAGTACTGTCAAGGTTAGTGATTACCAGCAAAACTCATAGTTCTTAATTGCAGATTATATTCATGGCTGAGATTTAGTAGAGCAATGGATACAAAGTAAAACAGGAGAAAAAAATATTTTTTGTACAAAGTTGACATAGGTCAAGTGAAGGAGTCATCATCCTTTCATCATACAATATATTTTCTAGTTACAAACTATACAGACCATATGAGATGCCTTGCTTAGGGAAATTCCCTAGTGTCTGTGAACTTAAGAATTTCATGGAGTGCTGATCATACGGGATAGTCCCATTACTTGAACAGCCATGATACCTGAAACTTAAATTCTGAGCATAGATACCAGATGTTCATGATGCATCCTGCTGAGGAATCCTGACAAGCTAATAAATCATGTCCCATTCCTCCCTAAAAACACAATACAAATCCTTAATCACTAACATAAAGGAAATTTTAGGACCACATTCTCAAGTGGCAGTCAAGGGTCAATAATGACTCTAAGTTCCTTTAGAAGCATGCGAGGATTGTGTGACCAGACATGCTGTGTTCATTCTTTATCACAATATGAAATCTGATCCTGTGGGAAATAATTGTTACTGTATCATAGAAACCACCACTTGTCTGTAAGTTTGTCACGTGCCTCTGATATTTTAAATTCCAGATGGGTCATCCATGGTGGACAAGTTTCAGTTGAGCTTCCCAATTAAGAGACTAGAAAGAGAGACATATTACTTCTGAATATTTAGTCACTGAAAATCTGATGAATAGCAGTAGAACATTGTCAGAGAGCACTCAAATATTGAATATGAAACATGAAAAGAGCACCAGAATATTGCCAGTTATAGTGCTGAAAGATGAGACCTTCAGGTTGGAAGGCACTCACACTATGACTGGGGAAGAGCAGACTCCTCGAAGTAGAGTTGACTGTGATAAGTTGAATGGAATAAAGCCTTCAGAACCTTCTTTTGTGGATGGAGCACAAAGAGAAACAGCTGTATACATTAATAATCAGAACATGGAATGTATGAAGTTTCTAGGGAAATTGGAAATTGTCAAAAATGAAACAGAATGAATAAACACCCATATCCTAGGCATTAGTGAGCTAAAATGGACCGGAATTGGCCACTTTGAATCTGACAATCACATGGTTTGCTATTCTTGGAAAGACAAATTGAAGACATGGTATCACATTCATCATCAAAAAGAAAATCTCAAGATCTGTGTTGAAGTAAACCACGGTCTGTGATGTGGTGGTATTATCTATGCACCTACAAAGAAGACCAGTTAATTACTATACCATCCACTAAAGCTAGTGATGATGAAATTGAAGAATTCTACCAATTTGTTCTGTCTGAAATTGATCAAATGTGCAATCAAGATGTATTGATAATTACTGGTGATAGGAATGCAAAAGTTAGAAACAAAGATAAAGGCTCACTTATTAGAAAACATGGCCTTGGGGAAAGAAATGATGCTGGGGATCTCATGACAGAATTTTATAAGACAAATGACTTCTTCATTGCAAATATCTCTTTTTTAAAGAAGTTTTTGTTATGAATTGAGCAATAGTTTACATGAGAGAATATAAGCTTTACATTCATCATTTCATTGCAATGATTACTAAAATAACTTGTTTAGTCAATATAAAAGATGATTCTACACATGGACCTCACCAGATGGAATACACAGAAATCAAATTGACTACATCTTTGGAAAAACAGTGGAAAAGCTCCGTATCATTAACCAAAACAAGGTGGAGCAGATCATCAATTGCTCATATGCAAATTCAGGCTGAAACTGAAGAAAATGTAAACAAGTCCATGAGAGCCAAAATATGACCTTGAACATATGCCACCTGAATTTAGAGATTACTTCAAGAATAGATTTGATGCACTAAACACAAATGACGAAGACCAGAAGAGATGTAGGATGATATCAAGAACGCCACACAGGAAGAAAGCAAAAAGACAGAATGAAGAAAATAGAGAAAGAAAAGTACAAAATTGATGTCAGAAGCGACTCTAACTTGCTTTCAAAATTGAAGAAATGAAGAGATGAAAGTGTTGAATAGAAAATTTCAAAGAGGAGCTTGAGAAGACAAACTTAAATATCATAATGAAATGTGCAAACTTGAAGTTAGAAAACCAAAAGGGAAGAACACACTCAGCATTTCTCACACTGAAAGAATTGGAGAAAATACTCAAACATTGACACACAATATTGACAGATTCTATGGGCAAAATATTGAATGATGCCATCAAAGAAGATGGAAAGAGCTAGCCTTCTTCCCCTCCTTTAGCTATCCTTCTGACACCTAGAAGCTCTGCATGCTCGTGGATTCTGTGGTTATGGAGATCCCCGGGAGCCTGTGCATGAAAGTCAAACTGAGCAATAACACTCAGAACTAGGGAATTCAGAGAGCAACTAATGCCACCTATCAAGCCCCTCATGTCAGCCGGAACAACAGAGGTCAGGTGGTACGGACCAGAGATGGCTTCCATGGTTACACTGTTTGACTAACAGGCTTATCTGGATCAGGGAAGACCATGGTGAGCATGACTTTGGAGGAGTACTTGGTTTGCCATGGTATTCCATGCTATACTTTGGAGGGTGACAACATTCATCAGGGTCTCAACAAAAGTCTTGGGTTTAGTCCAGAAGACAGAGAAGAGAATGCCTGAGGTATTGCAGAAGTTGCCAAGCTGTTTGCAGATGCCAGTCTAGTGTGCATCACAAGTTTTATACCACTTTATACTCAGGATCGTAACAATGCAAGGCAAATTCATGAGGGTGCAAGTTTATCATTTTGGGAAGTATTTATTGATGCTCCTCTGCATGTTTGTGAACAAAGGACTCTACAAAAAAGCATGGGCTAGAAAAATAAAAGGGTTCACTGGAATTGAGTCTAAGTATGAAAAAACCAGAAGCTTCTGAATTTGTGCTGAAAACAGACTCTTGTGATGTAAATGATTGTGTCCAGCAAGTTGTGGAGCTTCTACAATAATGGGACATCATTGTACCTGTTGATGCCTGTTATAATGTTAAAGAACTATATATGCCAGAAAATACATTTCATTTGGCAAAAACAGATGCAGAAACATTACCAGCATTGAGCAGTAATAAAGTGGATATGCAGTGGGTGCAGGCTTTGGTGGAAGGATGGGCAACACCTCTGAATGGCTTTATGAGACAGAGGGAATACTTACAGTGCCTTCATTTTGATTGCCTTGTAGATGGGGTTGTCATTAACTTGTCAGTGCCTGTAGTTCTGCTGGCTACCCAAGAAGATACATAGAGGCTGGATGGCTGTACTGCATTCACTCTGATATATGAGGGCCACCATGTGGCTATTCTTGATAACCCAGAGGTTTTTTTGAACACGGGAAAGAAGAGCATCGTGTCAGACAGTGGGGAACAACATGCAAGAACCACTCCTACAATAAGATGGAACAAGGAGATTGGCTGAGTGGAGGAGATCGTCAAGTCCTGGACCAAATTTATTGGAATGATGGTCTTGATCAGTATCGTCCTACACCTACTGAGCTAAAACAGAAGTTTAAAGATATGAATGCTGACGCTGTCTTTGCATTTCAATTACGGAACACAGTGCACAATGGTCATGCTCTGCTAATGCAGGATACCCATAAGCAACTTCTAGAGAGGAGCTATCCACGCCTTGTTCTCCTCCATCACCTCCTTAGTGGCTGGACAAAGGATGATAACGTCCCTTTGATGTGGTGTATGAAGCAGCATGCTGCAGTGCTGGAGGAAGGAGTCTTCAATCCTGAAACAAAAGTGGTGGCCATCTTCCCATCTCCCATGATGTATGCTGGCTCAGCTGGTTGCAGAGGCTGATTTTTACATTGTTGCATGATACCCTGCTGGTATGCCTCATCCAGAAACAGGGAAGGATCTTCATGAACCAACTCATGGTGACAAAGTGCTGGCCATGGCCACTGGTCTAATCACCTTGGAAACTGTTTCCTTTTGAGTTGCAGCTTACAATAATAAGAAGAAACAAATAGACTACTATGATTCAGAACACCAGGAAGACTTTGAATTTACTTCAGGAACACACATGCTCAGACTTGCCCGAGAAGGCCAGAAACCACCTGAAGGTTTCATGGCTCCAAAGGCTTGGACTATGCTGAGGGAGTACTGTAAATCCTTAGAGAAAACTTAAGCTTTTCACCCCATTGCTCCACCTTTGACTCTTCATTAATTAACAGGAGGGGACCACACAGTCACTGTTGGCTTTGCTTTTTGGTAATGTCTGTCTGGGATTGCTTTTTAAAAATAGACCATTTTCCTTACCTAGCGTCAGTTCTAGTCTGCCTTTTGAGTTCTGTTTGAACAAGTGTAACACATTGATGTTTTTATGTATCTTTTCCACTTAGTATAGTTAGTACTCCTACAATAAGATTTTAAAATCTTGCCTTTTTATATTATATTTATGCTTCTATCTAATGATTTTTCAAGCTGTTATATTAGTAATAACCAGTCGTATACATGTTGAATCTCACTTTTTATCCTTTAAATAAAAAAGAAAGGAAACATGAAATCACCAGACAATGTACTTGGCTAGATGTTGTTTTGGGAATTTTATAAGATATTTGTAACAATTAGATTTTTTTTCTACACTGAAAATATAAACTACTTTCATCTTTCCAATTGGTTATTGATCTTATTGATCAGCTGAAAACAGCTGTTATAATCTAAAGTAACCTTATCTATATTGAAGTCCTGGATGATCTTTCTTTATTCAATAGAAGACAAATGCAAATGGAAGGAATGCACAGATTTACTGTACCAACAAGAAATAGACAATGTACATACATTTCAAGAGATCATATATGATCAGCAGACAATGTACTGAAAATAGAAGTTCAAGGCAAATGGAGGCAATGGCAAAGAACAAGACTCCAGAAATTGATGGAATACAAATTGAAATCTTTCAACAAACTGATGTGCAACTGGAAGCACTCACTCATCTATGCCAAGCCATTTGGACAACTAGCTGCCTGGGCAAATGATTGGAAGAGATCATTTATTTTGTGCCCATTACAATGAAAGGTGAACTAACAGAATGTGGAGAGCATTGAAAAATATCATTAATAGCACCTGCAAATAAAATTTTTGCTAAAGATAATAATAAAATGACTGCAACAGTACACTAATGGAGAACTGTCAGAGGCTCGAGCGGTAGTCATAACAGGACATGGAAGGAGTGATATCATTACTGATGTTAGATGGATCTTGGCTAAGAACAGAGAATACCAGAAAGATGTTTCTCTGTGTTTTATTGATTATGCAAAGGCTTTTGATTGTGTGGATCATGACAATCTATGGGCAATATTGGGTAGAATTAGTATTCTGGAACATTTAATTAGTATTCTGGAACCTGTACAAAGAACAAGTTCAAAAAGAACAAGGGGACACTGAATGGTTTAAAATCAGGAAAGGTGTGCATCAAGGATGTATTCCTTTACCGTACTTACTCAGTCTGAAAATTGAGCAAATAATACAAGGAGCTGGATCATATGAAGAAGAACATGGCATCAGGATTGGCAGAAGACTCTAACACATTGAAATATTCTGATGATACAAACTTGCTAGCTGAAAACAAAGAAGACTTATAATAATACTTATTTATAAGTATAAATAATTAATATTAAAAACAAATAATAATATTAAAAACAAAAATCCTCACCAGTGGACCAATAAACAACATCAAAATGAATGGGAAAAAGATTGAAGTTGTTGAAGACTTCATTTTGCTCAGATCAACCATCAGCACTCACGGAAGCAGCAGTCTAGAAAGCAAATGACGTAGTGCATGAGGCAAATCTGCTTCACAGGATCTCTTTAAAGGAATTAAGAGCAAAGAGTAAGATGTGCCTGACCCGAGTCATGGTATTTTCAGTAATTTGTTATGCATGTCAAAGATGCACAATGGATAAAGGAGACCATAGAAGAATTGATGCATTTGAGTTATGGTGTTGGGGTGGAGGATATTAAAAATACCATGGACTGCCCAAAGAACAAATAAATCTGTGGTAGAAGTACAGTCAGAAGGTTCCTTAGAAGCAAGAATGCTCCTTATGGCCTGACTTCATCTGTCATATGGCAAATATATTATCAGGAGGGACCAGTCCCTGGAGTTGGTCAACATGCTTGATAAAGTGGAGGGTCAGTGGAAAAAGGAAGTCCCCCCCGCCCCAACCAATGAGATGGATTACCATAGTGGTAGCAGTAGTGGGTTCAAGCTTAGCAGCAATGGTGAGGTCGGTGCAGGACCAGGCAGAGCTTCCTTCTGCTGTGGATAATAAGGTTGATATGATTTGGTACCGACTTGTTGATGCCTAACAACAACAAAATGTCGTAGGAAAGGAATTCTTGTAGCAAAATTGTTAAGCAATAAGCTACTATCGAAAGATTGGCTGCTTGAGCTCTATGAGCTGCTTAACAGGAGGAAAGATCTGGCAATCTGCTCCCATAAATATTGTTGTTGTTGTTAAGTGTCATTGAGTTGGTTCTGACCCATAGTGACCCTGAATAGGGTTTCTGAGGAGCAGCTGATGGGTTTGGACTGCTGATCTTATTGTTTAAACTGACCTTACAGCCCAGTGCATTGTCCTGAAGTGCCACACCAGGACTCTCCACAAAGGTTACAGTTACAGAAACCCTATTTGGCAATTCTATTCTGTCCTAAAGTGTCTCCCTGAACTGGAGTCAACTCAATGGCACTTAATAACATAAAACAATATTATAGGATAATGACGAGGATTAAATAGATAGGTATACATAAGAGGACATCGAAAGTTCTTAACAAGATTTAAATATTAGAATAATTATCCTCATTATACTGCTATGTTGTTGTTGCTGTTGTTAAGTGCCATCGAGTTGGTTCCGACCCATAGCAACCCTGTATAGGGTTTTTGAGGAGCAGCTGGTGAGCTTGAACCACCGACCTTGCAGTTCAAATGGCTTTGCAGTCTGGTGCATTACCCCACAGCACCACACCAGGACTCCATACTGTTATTATAAGAAATATCAAATACTCTATATGGCAAATTAAAGAATACTATAGAGATGGTGAGAAGGGAGTATTGAGGTAACTGATGAAATGTGAGAAATAAGTTTGGAGAGGTAGAAAGAATCAGTCTCATAAATACCCTTGATTATCATGACAAATAACTTTAATTCTGACTTCAAAATGATAGTCCTTGAAACATTTTACATAAGGATGAAGTGTTAGTTTCAAAGAGGGCTGTCAGTAGATCCTGTTATCTAGTGTTCATATTCACATCCTTGTGATGTTGTCTCCAGAGTACTTGAATGGAGCTGTATGACTGATAAAATAGGGAACAAGTAATGATATGTCACTTTTAGGTTATAAAAGATACTAAAATTTCTTTTCTGTTGCCTGTTTATCTCTCTGTTTGGGAAGCTAGCTACAATTTTGTGAGAACCTACAGGAAAAAAAAAAAAAAACCTGTGAGCTGAATATGTGAAGTCTACAATTAGCTATCAGAGAGAGCTAAGAAGATCCTTTATTCCAATCAAATATAGAGATGATTATATTCCTAACTTACAATTTAAATAGGGTCCCAGTTCATATAATCATGAGCTTATTCCAAACATGACTTTGCTATCAGTGGATGACTGAAGACAATTTTGTTTAGTCTTAGTTCATTAAGGTCTCATAAAGGTGCATCTATAAAGTAAAATAAAAGTGAGTTCAAATCAAAAGAATGGCTTTCACAGGAATCTTCTAGGCCAGTTAAATTCAAGTCATAGAGGTCAGTTCAGAAGGTTATGGTGACTTTTTAGGGGCCTCAAAAGAGACAGTCTCAATGGATTTCATCAAAGGGCACAGAAGAATCATGAGGTTTATTAGGAAGGAAGTCATTTGAAAAATTGGACAGTGCAGTGGTAAGAGAAAGACCAGGAATTCTGTTTTACATCATCAAAATGTGACTACTCATTTTTCAAGTGCTCTCCTACAAGAATGTCATAGGGAAACCTTACCCTATCCACGGTACAGCCCTAACTTTATGTTTTCAGGTGTGTTTTTGTTCCCCAAATTCAAAGAACATTGAAAAGGAACACAAGTTGAGACTCTCTAGGATATCAAGTTGTCCTGGTGTTGTGCTGTAGGCTAATGTGCTGGACTGCAAAGTCGGTTTCAACCTTAAGGTCAGCGGTTCAAACTCACATGCTGCTCCTTGGAAACGTTATACAGGGTCACTATAGGTCAGAACTGACTCGACAGCACTTAACAATAACAACAACAGGATGCCAAAGGAGTCCTGGTGTGGCACTGTGGGTTAATGAGATGGACTGCAAGGTCAGTTTGAAACGCAAGATAGGTGGTTCAAGCTCACCAGCCACTCTTCAGAAACCCTATACAGGATCACTATGGGTTGGAACCAACTCAATGGCATGTAACAACAAGAGTATGCCAAAACTGACATTTTAACATGGTATAAAATGAAGAGCACAAAATTCCTAGGAGATGGATTACAGAAGAGCTTTGGTAGCATAGTGGTTATGAGTCGGGCTGCTAAGCTCAAGGACCACAGTTCGAAACTATCAGCTGTTTCGCAGGAGAAAGATGAGCCTTGCTGCTTCTGTAAAGATTTACAGCCTCAGAAACCCTATACAGGGTCTCTGTAAGTCAGAACCGACTCCACGGCACACTACCACCACCATCACCATAAACCTAAGTGGAGGATATGTTGAGAATGAGTAATTTCACATTTTGATATTTGTTTATGACTGGTTTCTGTTATTTTTTAGCAATACTTTTTACTTACTATAATACTGGGTATACTTGATTAAAAACTACAGTATTATATGAATCAAGTTAACATTTTAAGATGTGCACACATTCCTTGAATGTTCTTGATTATATTAAAGTTCTCAAATATTGTAATTGCCAACTTTAGAGATATACAGTACCTGTTTTCAAATGATCAATCCAAATAATCAAGACTTTCTCTAACTCAATCCGTTCCTTTCTTAAATTGCTCAGTGGAAAGTGTTCTTACAGCAATTTCCCCACAGCCTATGTTCAAACTGCCTATTTCCCAGTTTCATTGAAATGTACCATCTTGGTTTTAATTAAGTGCATTATCTTTGCAGAAATAGAAAGTAATGAGAAAAATACAACATGAAGCAGTACTAAACATGATATTGATACGTTATATTTTTCTTTGCTGAAGAGAGTTATGCACTTACCTTAGCTTTTCCCATTTGTCTTCCACAAAACCAAAAAATAAAATCATAAATTTTCTAGTGATTATAGTGTTTATTTAAAAGGTCCAGATGAAATAAATAAATAAATGCAGGAGTTTGCAGTCAACTGGTAAAGTCTTATGTCTCATCAAATCAGATTGATAAACATACAGTTATTAGTACTGTTGTCACCAAAGCTGACACTTCATGCTAAAGTCCAACCAAATGTGTTAATTTAAAGATCGTCACCACCAAATACTCATTATTCCTCTACTTTTTATACTAGGAAATAAATTAAGGAGTATTTTTTTTTTCACTTATTAATATGCAATGAAACTTGTGAATGTCCGAACACTAAGGTATTGCCTTTGTTTTTTAGACTTCACAAGTTTTCTCTACTTGCTATTATTAGAAAATACTTGAGCTAGCCTTCTGTTGTAGAGTTACAACCTGTACTCTGTTTAAAACGAAATCAAGAGATTACTTGAGAGTAAAGAGACAGCTTGAGCCAGGTAGAGACCTTCAAAATGGTGAAGCTGTATAGACTTACTCTAGCTGAAGAACAAAGAATGAAAATACCACTTAATCAGTAGTGTACTAATTTGGTAGGATTTCTGGTGTGGCACTGTAGGATAAGCACTGGACTGCTAACTGAGAGGTCAGCAGTTCCCAGCAGCTCCTTGGAAGCCCTACACAGGGTTGCTATGAGTCGTAACATACTCAAAGACACTTAACAACAAGAACAACAGCAGTAGCAACCACAACAACTTAATTGGCAAGTACAAACTTATTGCAACATGGGATTTCCTGTATGGGGACTCAAAAGGCACGGCTTCCTAAAATGATGGCTTCTAGGGTTCAAGCTCACCAGCTGCTGCTCGGAAACCCTATACAGGGTGGCTATGGGTTGGAATCGACTCGATGGCACTTACCAACAACAACAGGGTTCATAAGGAGTCCTGGCATGGCGCTGTGGGTTAATGCGCCAGACTGCAAAGCTATTTGAACTGCAAGGTCAATGGTTCAAGCTCACCAGCTGCTCCTCTGGCTCTATACAGGGCCGCTATGGGTTGGAACCGACTTGACAGCACCTAACAACAATAACAACAAACGGTTTATAAGATAGGATTTCCTGATAGTACATAAGTGTCTTTCTTAGATTGGTTGTTGTTGTTAGCGGACATCAAGTTGGTTCGAACTCATAATGACATTATACACAACTGAATGAAACACTGTCCGATCCTGCACTATCCTCACAATGGTTGTCAGTCTTGATGCTATTGCTGCTGTCACTAAGCTAATTCATCTCCTTGGGGCTGACCCTCCAACTTACCAAGCATTATACCCTTCTCCAGGGACTGGACCCTCATGACAACATGTCTCAACCATGAGAGTCAAAGTGTCACCATTCTGGCTTCTAAGGAGCATTCTGGATGCACTTCTAAGACACATTTGTTTGTTCTTTTGGTAGTCTACGTACTTTTAATAATCTTCTCCAATGCCATAATTCAAATGCATCAATTATTTTGCAACCTGCCTTATTCATTGTCTAACTTTCACATACATGTGAGGCGATGGAAAACACCATGGGCTGGGTCAGGCACTTTTTAGTCCTCAGACTGATACCTTTGCTTTTGAACATTTTAAAGAGACCTTGCATCCAATTTGCCTAATGCAATAATATGACTGTTAGTTGTGGATCCAGGAAAAATGAAGTCTTTGCCAACTTCAGTCTTTTTACCAGTATCATGATGTTATTTATTGTTCCAGCCTTGAGAATTTTTGCTTTCTTTACATTGAGGTACAATCCATACTGAAAACAGTAATTTTATCTACATCAACAAGTATTTTAAGTCCTTTTCACTTTCAGCTAACAAGGTTGTATCATTTGCATATTGCAGATTATTAATGAGTCTTCCCAATTTTGATGCCAAATTCTTCTTCCTGTAATCCAGCTTCTCAGATTATTTGCCCCTGAATAAATAAATATGGTGAAAGTATACAAACCTTGTTGTTGTCGTTAAGTGCCGTTGAGTCGGTTCCGACCCATAGTGACCCTGCATAGGGTTTCCAAGGAACAGCTGGTGAGCTTGAACCACCAACCTTGCAGTTCAAATGGCTTTGCAGTCTGGCACATTAACCCACAGTGCCACACCAGGACTCCAATACAAACCTGGAGCATACCTTTTCTGATTGTATGCCATTCAATATCCCCTTATACTGTTCTAGTGACTGTCTCTTGGTCTATGTACATATTCCTCATAGTTTGTCATATAATTTACACAGTTCAAAGCCTTTTCATAATCAATGACAATTACACATCTTTCTGGTATTCTCTGCTTTCAGACAAGATCCATCTGATGTCAGCAATGATATCTTCAGTTCTATGTTCTCCTTTAAATCTGGCTTAAATTTCTAGCAGTTCTCTGTTAATGTACTATTGCAACCAGTTTTTAATCATCTTAAACAAAATTTTACTTCCATGTGATACAGATATAGTTTGATGGTTTCCACATTCTCTTGTTTCATCTCTTTTGGGAATGGGCACATACATGGATCTGTGCAATCAGGCAGCCAGGTAGCTGTTTTCCAAATTTTTTGACATAGATGAGCCAGCAGGTCTAGTGCTGCATTAGTTTGTTGAGAGATTTAAATTTGTATTTGGTCAATTATTGTTATTGTTGTCAGGTGCCATTGAGTCGGAACTGACTCATAGCAACCGCATGCACAGCAGAACGAAATAATGTCTGATCCTGAGCCAACCTCACTACCGCTGCCACACTTGAGTCCATCAATGGTGCCACCTGGACAATCCATCTCGTTAGGGGTCTTTCTCTTTTTCTCTGACCCTCCACCTTACCCAGCATGACAGCTTTCTCCAGTGACAATATGTACAAAGTATGAGAGACGAAGCTTAGCCATCTTGGCCTCCAAGGAGCACTCTGGCTGCACTTCTTCCAAAACAGATCTATTGGGTCTTTTGGCAGTCCATGGCACTTTCAGTATTCTCCTCCAACACCACAACTCAAAGGCATCAATTCTTATATGGTCTTCCTTATTCACTGTCCAGCTTTCACATCCATATGAGGTTATTGAAAATACCATGGCTTGGGTCAGGCGCACCTTAGTCCTTAAACTGACATCTCTGCTCTTCAACACTTTAAAAAGTTCCCGTGCAGCAGATTTGCCCAATGCAATAAGTCGTCTGATCTCTTGACTGCTGCTTCCGCCAGTGTTGATAGTTGATCCAAGAAGAATGAAGTCCTTGACAACTTCAATCTTTCCTCCATGGATAAGAATGTTGTTTATTGGTTAGAGCCTAGGTTTTCACCAGTGCCTTCAAAGATGCAGCTTGGACTTCTTCTTTTAGTACCATTGGTTCTTGATCATAGGTTGCCTCTTGAAATGGTTGAACATCAACCATTTCTTTTTGGTATAGTGATTCTGTGTATTCTTCCATCTTCTTTGATGCTTTCTGAATTATTCAATATTTTGCCCATAGTATCCAATATTGAAAATGCAGTTTTGAGGTTTTTTTCTTCAATTCTTTCAGCTTGAGAAATGTTGAGGATGCTCTTACCTTTTGATTTTCTAACTCCAGGTCTTACACATTTCATTATAATACTTGACTTTTTCTTCTGAGCTGCCATTTGAAAATTTCTCTTCAGCTCTTTTATCTCATTAGTTCTATTTGCTTTAGCTTCTTTACACACAAGGGCAATTTTCAGAGTGTGTTCTGAATCCCATTTTGATCTTTATTTTTTTCCTGTCTTAAAAATGACCTTTGGCTTTCTTCCAATATGATGTTATTAATGTCATCCCACAGCACTTCTGGCGTCCTGGTGTGGTGCTGTGGGTTAATGCCCCAGACTGCAAAGCCATTTGAAATGCAAGGTTGGCAGTTCAAGCTCACCAGCTGCTCCTAGGAAACCCTATACAGGGTCGCTATGGGTTGGAACCGACTCGACAGAACTTCACAACAATAGCACTTCTGGTCTGCAGATAGTCTCTCAATTCATGTGTGATATGTACTAGGGATATGTGTGATATGTTCTAGGGCATATATTGAATGTCATGATCTGAATTTGTATGTAAATCCTGTTCCACAGTCATCACCTAGCCTTGTGTTGGCTGATGATATTGAGTTTATCCACTCTCTCTTCCCACAGATGTAGTCAATTTGATTCCTGTGTATTTCATCTGATGAGGTCCATTTGCATAACCACTTTTTATGCTGCTTAAAAAAAGGTATTTGCAATAAACAAGTCACTGGTGTTGCAAAATTCTATTATGAAATGTCCTTCATCGTTTCTATCACTAAGGCCATATTTTCCAACATCTGATCCTTCCTCATTGTTTTCAATCTTCCCATTCCTATCACCAGTGATTATCAATGCACTTTGATTACATGTTTAATGAATTTTAGACTGAAAATGTTGGAAGATTTCATCATCATTGGCTTTGTGGTTGGTGCAAAAATTTGAATAATACTGGTATTAACTGGTCTTCCTTGTATCATAGACAACATTGCATTTTTTAAAAATTTTTTATTGTGAACTGTGTGATAGTCGACATGGGAGAACATCAGCTTTACGTTCATTCCATCATCCATCATTTCATTGGCATAGTTATCATCCTGTCCATGCATCCTCAACCAAACAAGGGGTGTACTCTGTAAGCCTGCACCCCCCCCCTCCACCACAGTACTCAGCCCATTTCCATCTCCTGATCCCAAGCCCCTAGTCCCACCATCTCTTGACGTTGTCTTCTCTGCCTCCATCCCAGGCCTCTCTTCCTCTCTGGGTAGGATTCCGCTCTTGGCTCCTCTCCATTGATGGTCTCAGGGTCCGCTGCTCCTAGACTGATAAGCCAATCACTCCCCTCTTTGCTACAAAATGTCCATCTTTAGATTTCCAACCCTCACAATCAGTCCTGATAACAGTTATTCACCATTGCATCACAAGAGACCCATCTATATTTCGTTTCATCAGCCCTTCCTGGACAGGCTGGACACCACTCACTGGAGACTCTACCTTCCTCCACGCCCTCTGGATCTAGGTTCCCTCTTGAAAGCTTGTAAGCCAGTCACTTCTTGCCTTTGTATCCCTCCCCCCATTTTGGGTAGCCAATGTCTAAGTTGCCCATCCCTGTCTACCCTTTGTGTGGAGGGGGTGGGTATAGTTCTTGCAGCAGGGACTTGTTTCCTCTTTTGAGCTTCTGCATTTATAGGTGTAGGTCATGTTTATCGAATTGTATTAGATGACGCTTTTTTCCCTCTTCTTTCTTCTTAGGGTTGAGCTCTGTTTTTATCTGCTGGCCGTCCCGCTCTCCACTCTAGACCTCTCTGGCTGTGTCACTGGCCCTGAGCCCATGAGTCCCCAGACTGGCTGACCAGGTCTCCATCCGGGTTCACAGTAGTTTGCTGAACAATGCAGGGTTTAGCTCACCCCTTCATTGATGTTCTTCAGTCACTTCCCCTTCTGGGTGACATGCGTGGTTGTCAGTCAAAGCAGCATTGTATTTCAAGACAGATCTTCAAATGTTCTTTTTGATGATTTATGTGACAGCATTCTTCTTCAGTTTGTCAGTCCCAACATTCCGACCCATATAGGCCCTGTGTAGAAGGAACCTAATCAAGCAGAAGTTTTTCTGTGGAAGATTTAGATAAGGATCGATCCAAGGTCTCAAATTGTTTCTACCTTCTTAACTTTATCACAGAGGGAAACCAGTTCCTTAGCTACATGATTAAATCTGCACAAAAGTAGTTGCAACTAGATTAAAATAGGTGACAGTTATGGCTGTGTGTTGCCAATTTGGTTCCAACTCAAAGCGATCCAGTATTCAGCTTTTAAGACTGTAAATCTTTACAGGAGCAGGAAACCTCATCTTTTCCCTACAGAGTGACTGGTAGATTGGAACCACTTACCTTGCAGTTAGCCGCCCAGTGCATGATCCCCTATGCTACCAGGGCTCCTTAGAATGAAATTAGAATTAACAAAAGAGAGTCCGATACAGACCTCAAACCAGCCATTTCAGATTTTATCAGGTATCTCAATTTTACATTTCCTTACACACTGCTCTGATGAGTTTCTGCATTACACCAGTTCAGACTTTCACAGGTTTTACTCTAGATAATGTAATTCAATGCAACACAACACAATGCTATGCAACACATTGTGCTATTGAGCCAATTCTGAACTCATAGCAACTCTACGGCAGAATAGAACTGCTCCAGAATTTTCCAAGGTTGTAATCTTAAGAGAAGGATGTTATGCTGGGTAAGATGGAGGGTCAGAGAAAAAGAGGAAGACCCCCAACGAGATGGATCAGCCAGGTGGCATCATTGATGGCGTCAAGTGTGGCAGCGGTAGTGAGGTTGGCCCAGGATCGGACATTGTTTTGTTCTGCTGTGCATGGGGTCGCTATGACTCGGTTCTGGCTCGATGGCACCTGACAACAACAACAACAACAATCTTAACAGAAACTGATTTTCATATCTTTCTCCCAGTTGGTAGATTGGAATTGCCAAACTTTCTTTTTGCAGCTGAATGCATAATCACTGCAACAGCAGAGCTCGTAAAATGGAATGGAGTGGAGACTAGAACGGAATGAAATAGAATGGAATGGAATACACACAAACACATTAGAGGATGAGGCGAAAAGTATTGCTTCAAAATCATAGAACACTTTATTAAACAAAACATTAAAACGTTAAGTTATTTTCCTCTATAAATCCCCCATCCAGATCTTCTGAAGTGGTGCTATAAGATAAGCACTGGACTGCTATCCACAAGGTCAACAGTTCAAGCCCACCAGCTGCTGCTCAGAAATCCTATATACTGACTAAACGGCATTTAATAACAGCAACAGATTCTGAAGGCAGTGCTTCCATTTCTCTCCCCTTTCCTCAAAGAAATCTGCATCTTTGATTTCAACCAACTTCAAAAATGTTTTAACACCCTCAAGATAGTCAAATCATATTATTTTTCAATATTCTTAAAGTTTGGCGAACAAGAAGATTTTTGCAGGGACGAAGTCAGGGTTATAGGATGGATGGAGTCGATTTTCACAAAGAAATTCTCCTGAGGCAGTCTTTTCCACCCTCAGGAGTAAGCAGGTATATTAACATGATGGAAAAAAAAAAAAAAAAAAAAAAAAAAATCTTAATGTAATGTTTCTGGCCTTTTACTCACTAATGCAGTTTTCAATTTTTTAAAAACTTCTTCCTAACAAACCCCATGATTTTCTTATGCATTGCTTTCAAGAAAATTTGTCAAGAATGTTCCTTTCGAACAGTTAAGATACCTTCATAGCAGGCCTCTCTCACAGAAATTTAATAGGCCCAGCAGATCTCTGTAGAAACTGTTGTTTTACTAGGACCTCCATCCCCTTTTTAAGGCAATCTAAAGCCCAGCTGTGACTCTGTAAGATTAACTCTGGACTGCTAGTCACAAGGCCTATGGTTCAAACTCACCAGCAGTTCCTTGAAAACACTATTCAGGGTCACTGTGAGTCAGAACTGATGCCATAGCACTTAACAACAATAACTGCAACAACAAGACTGACATGTTTAGTGCTGAGGGAACTCAGTAGAAGCACGTTTAAACATATTTTGTTTGAAATAGACCTGTGCCTATATGAACTGGAACCCTAATAGCAATCCTTTAAAAATTACCCTTATATATGTATGTGGAGTGTGGGTGTGGTGCTGTGAGCTAAGGTGTTGGACTATAAATTGGTTTGAATCTCAAGGCCGGCACTTCAAACTCACCAGCTGCTTCTCGGAAACCCAATACACGGTTGCTATGGGTCAGAACCAACTGGATGGCACTTAACAACAACAACAACAACAATAGTATATATATGTGTACATATCCAGGCATTTAAGTGTGTATGTGTCCTTGAACAGAGGAAACAGTTAAACTTTACAAATTATATACTAGGGATTTCTAAAAGTTGTGGAAAACTTCCTTTATCTTTTAATTTCCATTTTTCCATGAAATTTTGAAGCCCCTCTTATATATGTAAAGCCTGAAACAGATCATGGTCACTTAGTGGATATTTGTTCATCTTTTCCTGCTCCATGTTCAGTATCCTACTGCTGGAAATAAATGTTATTTCCTTTTGGAGAAAGACGTTTGCCTTCTTTCAGTGATAATTTGAAAGGGACTGACACTATACCTTAGCAAAAGTAGGTAAGATCCTTAAGGTTGGCTGGTCAAGCTAAGCAAAAAATTTAGCTTAAAAATGGACTTCCTGTTAAGTGCCGTCGAGTCGGTTTCAATCCATAGCAACCCTGAACAGGGTTTCCGAGGCTGTAAATCTTTACGGGAGCAGAAAAACTCATCTTTCTCCCGGGGAGCAGCTGGTAGTTTCGAACTGCTGGCCTTGAGGTTCTCAGCCCAATTCGGAATCACTATGCTAAAACTGGACTACAGTCAGTATAAAGGTAAATGTGACTTTAAATCTAGAACACACCATCTCAAACAACACATCAGTCTCTTAAACTTTTCCAGTGTACATCTTAATGTTCATTTTACTTGAATTTTGTGGTTTCTGTTGGAAAAAAAAAAAAAAAATGGCTACTGCTCTGGTAGCGTAGTGGTTACAAATCGGGCTGTGAATCTTAAGGTCAGCAGTTCAAAACTACCAGGTGTTCCAGGGGAGAAAGATGAGACTTTCTGCTCCCGTAAAGATTTACAGCCTTGGAAACCCTGTACAGGGTCGCTGAGTCAGTTCCGACTCCACGGCACATAACCACCACCAATCCCATTTTGCTTTCACTCACTGATTGCAATAATTCCTTTATGTCAGACCTTTAATTACTTACCTTGTTGTTGTTGTTAAGTAGCTTCATGTCAGTTCTGACTAATAGCAATCCTTTATAGGGTTTCTGAGGAGCAGCTGGTGGATTTGAACCACCAACCTTGCAGTTCAAACTGACCTTGCAGTGCCTTGCATTATACCACAGAGGCACACCAGGACTCCAATACTCACCTTAGCCATTCCCAAACCTTATTTTACATAGTAATCCTCTATGTTTGCATTTTGTGTTTTCTTACTCTTTTTTTTTTTATTATTTTTTATGATACCAGAAATATTGAGATTTCTAGTATGTTCATGCATTGCCTCATTGGAATTATATCAGTACTATTTCCTTTCATTTTATTTTAGCACTTCACCTCCTGAATGAGAAAGAAGTGATTGTAAAATTCTCATCACATTTATGTCTGTATTTAGTTTAGGTCTCTCTTTTCCGTTTGTTGATTTATTTTAAGTTTGCACCACCGTACTCTGTTTTCATGGAAAATGTCTATGGAAATCATGCTGCCCACTAACAACCACCCACCTGGATTTATGCTGAGAACTCAGCCATTCACTGCAAAATCAATCAGATTCAAATAGAGAGTGAACCTCTTTGAAAGAAACTGATTGCCCAAGTTTTTGGTTACAATTGCATAAAAATGTAATTGGATAATAAAACTTGGTCTTTACAGCACTCTGAAACTCTTAAAGTATGTGGAAAATAAAAGCAAGTAGTATTATTAAAGTGGATGGGAAAAATGAAGCACAGGGAGAGAAGTGGCATCCCAAGGTGACCCTGGATGCCGAAAAAATAGCTGGGAATTTTATACCGAAAAAGAATACCAGTTTACTAGTGCAATTGCCATTATTATACTCCACCTATAGTAGACTGAGTACAATCTATGTGTTAGGCATTATTATAGGTAATGTACAGAATACAGTAATTGGAAACATATAACATCTCATTTCCTAGAAAACTAAAATCTCTTGTTATATAGTTCTATTATTTACTTTGATATGCACTGAGTACCTAAAAGTAAAGTTTCCTAATTAGACTACAGGTCCCTCTGATTCCTCCATTTCTTTTTAGAAAATGTTGGGTCCCTTGTTTCAATGAATTTCAAAAACACCTCTTCATGATCCCAAAATTTCTTTCCTTGAAGTGATAATAAAACCTCTTAGGAGTCCTGGTGTGGTGCTGTGGGTTAATGCGCCAGACTGCAAAGCCATTTGAACTGCAAGGTCGGCAGTTCAAGCTTACCAGCTGCTCCTCGGAAACCCTATAAAGGCTTGCTATGTGTCGGAACCGACTCGACGGCACTTCACAACAACAACAACAAAGCAAAATAGGAGGTGGAAAAATAACCTAGTTTAAGTTTGCTGACTAAATTAGATAAAATAAATCAGTATTGCATTGCACGGCAAATGCCTTTTCCCAACACATAAAAGGCAAATATACATCTGGACCTCACCACATGGAATACTCAGGAATCAAATTCACTGCATATACGGCAAAAGACAATGGAGAAACTCAACATTATCAACCCAAAGAAAGTCAGGGACTGACTGTGGAAAGGATGATCGATTCTTCACATGGAAATTCCTTCAAAAGTAGATGGAAAGAAGACAGTCACAACACCAATAATTTCAAGAGGTACTATATTATCAGGAACCAATCATATTCAAGGAAGGAGTTCAAGAAGCACTGAAGGTATCAGCAACAAATAAGATTTCAGAAATTGATGGATGCAAATTGAAATATTTAAATAAAGTAACACAGCACTGAAGGTTCTCACTCATCTATGTCAAGAAATTTGAAGGAAACTATGTGGCCAACTGATTGGAAGAGATTTATATTTGTACCCATTACAAAGAAAGATGATCAAATTGAATGCTGAAATCATTGAATTATATCATTAATACTACAAGCAAGCAACATTTTGATGAAGATAATTCAAATGTGATTTAAGCAGTACATTAACAGGTTGTTGTTGTTAAGTGCCATCGAGTTGGTTCCGACTCATAGCAACCCTGTACAGGGTTTCTGAGGCTATAAATCTTTATGGGAGCAGAAAACCTCATCTTTCTCCCACGGAACAGCTGGTAGTTTCGAACTGCTGACCTTGTGGTTCGCAGGCCGATTCATAACCACTACGCTACCAGAGCAGGTAGCTGCCATAAATTCAAGCTGAATTCAGAAGAGGACGTGGATCAAGGGATATTATTGCTGAGGTGTCTATGGATGTTGACTTAAAGCAGAGAAAATCTTTATTGACTATGTAAATGTATTTCACTGTATGGATCATAATAAACTATGGATAACATTGCAAAGAATGGGAACTCCAAAACATTTAGTTGTGCTCATGAGGAATTTGTGCATAGACCAAGAGGCAGTTGATCAAACAGAACAAGGCGGATACTGAATGGTTTAAAATCAAGAAATTTATGTGTAAGGGTTGTAAACCATACCTAGTCAATCTGTATGCTGAATAAATAATACAATACAATACATTATATGAAAAAGAACATGGCATCAGGATTGGAGCAACATTCATTATTAACTTGCAATTTGCAGATGATACAATTTTGCTTGCTGAGAATGAAGAAAACTTAAGACATTCACTGATGAAAATTAAAGACTTCAATCTTCAGTATGGATTGTGTCTCAATATAAAGAAAAATTTTGATGCAATAAAAATTGAAATCTTTCAAAAACTGATGGAGCACTGGGGCACTCACTCATCTTTGTCGAGACATTTGTAAGACAGCTACTTGGCCAACTAATTATAAAATACCCATGTTTTCATCCATACCAAAGATAGGTGACCTAACAGACTGCAGAAATCACCGAACAGCATCATTCATATCACTTGCAAAAACTGCTGCAAAAGTACATCAGTATCGAATTGCTAGAAACTCAACCTGGTCAGGAGAGTAGTTGGAAGAAGGGATATCATTGCCGATCTCAAAAAATCTTGGCGGAAAGCAGAGAATATTAGAAAGATGCTTATCTCTACTTTATTGACTATGCAAATACTTTTGTATGGATCATGATATAATATAGATAACGCCAGGAAGACTGGGTATTTCAGAACACTTAATTGTGCTTAAGAATAATCTGTGCATAGACCAAGAGAAGGTCATTGGAACAGAACAAGGGACACTGAATGTTTTAAAATCAGGAAAGGTGTGTACCAGGGTAATATTCTTTCACCATACTTATTCAATCTGTAGGCCGAACAAATAATCTGAGTGTCTGTATTATATGAAGAAGAACGTGGAATCAGGATTGGAGGAAGACGCATTAACAACTTGCGGTAAGCATGAGACACAACCTTGCTTTCTAGAAGTGAAGAGGGCTTAAAATACTTACTGATTAAGATCAAATACCAGAATCTTCAGTCTGGACTGTATCTCAGTGTAAAGAAAGCCAAAACACTCACAAATGGACCATTAAATCTTATCATGACAAATGGAAAAAATATTGAAGTTGCCAAAGACTTCGTTTCGCTTGTATCCACTATCAACACTCATGGAAACAGAAATCAAGACATCAAAGGACATACTGCATTAGAAAAATCTGCTGCACAAGACCTATTTAAAGTGTTGAAGAGCAAAGATGTCAATTTGAGGACTATAGAAGAATTGATGCATTTGAGTTATGGTATTGGAAAAGAATATTAAAAGAACTATGGACTGCTAGAAGAACAAACAAAGGAAGTATAGTCAGAATGTTCCTTTGAAATCAGCATGGTGAGACCTCATCTCTCATACTTCAGACATGTTATCAAGAGGGACTAGTCCCTGGAGAAGGACATAATGCTTGGTAAAGTGAAGGGTAAGCATAAAAGAGGAAGATCCCAAAAAAGGTAGATTGTCACAATGGCAGCAGCAAAGAGCTCTAATGTACCAACAAATGTGAGGATGACATAGGACCAGGCAGTGTTTCATTCTGTTGTATGTTGAGTCGCTATGAATTGGAACAGACTAAACAGTACCTAAATACAACAACAAAAATAAAGCAAAGAAAATCCTCACAACTAGATCAATAAGTAATAATATCTTGATTAGTGGAGAAAAAGATCAACTTCAATTTTCTTGGCTACACAATCAGTGTTCATGAAAGTTGTCTTCATTGTTATTTGTTATTGTTGTTGTTAGGTGCCATTGAGTCGATACCTACTCTTAGTGACCCTATGCACAACAGAATGAAACACTTTACAGTCAAATGCCAACCTCACAATCATTGCTATCCCTGAGTCCATTGCTCCTGCCACTGTGCCAGTTGATCTTATTGGAGATCTTTCTCTTTTTCCCAACCTTCCATTTTATCAAGTATGATATCCCTCTCCAGGGACTAGTCACTCCTAATAATATGTCTGAAGTATGAAGGATGAAATCTTGCCATCCTGGCTTCCTAGGAACATTCTGCCTATTCGTCTTCCAACATATATTTGCTTGCTCTTTTGGCAGTCTCTGGTACTTTTAATATTCTCCACCAACATCATATCTCTAATGCATCAATTTTTCTATGGTCTTCCTTTACTCATTGTCCAACTTTCACATTCATATGAGATTATTGAAAATACTCTGATTTGGATCAGGCACGTATTAGTCCTCAAACTAACATCTTTGCTTTTAAACATTTTATAGAGGTCATGCATCCCAGAGCGAACAAATCTGTTTGGGAGAAGTATAACCAAAATTCCCCTTAGAAGCAAGGATGGCAAGACTTCATCTTTGGTACTTTGGAAATATTATTAGGAATAACCAGCCTCTGGGGAAGGGCATTGTCTTAGTTTGAGTTCTCTGGAGAAACAAAACTGGTGAAACAAATATATGTAGATTGTTGCTTTTAAATGCTGTCAAGTCAGTTCCACTTCCTAGTGACCCTGTATCAGGTTTTGAAGGAACAGTTGGGAGTTTGACCCCCCCCACCCCCACCAACCTTGCATTTCAAACCAATCTGTGGTTCAGTGCTTATGTGTGATTCGGTGGCACACTAGATTCCATATATATAATATACATATTATATATATGGTTGGAGCATAAATGTTAATAATAGTGGTATTAACTTGTCTTCCTTGTAGACAGATTATACTTTAAGATAGATCTTGAAATGTTTTTTTGATGATGAATGCCACATCATTCCTCTTCAATTTGTAATTCCATGCATAGTAAACCATATGACTGCCAGATACAAGATGATCAATACTAATCCACTTTAGCTCACTAATTCCTAAGGTATCTATCCTTATGTATGTCACTTACTTTTTTTGACAACTCCCAATGTTCCTAGTTTCATACTTTGTGTATTCCATGTTCTAATTATTAATGGATGTTTCCAGCCATTTCTCCTTATTTTGAGTTGTGCCCCAACAACAAATGAAGGGCCTAGAAGCTTTACTCTATTTGCATCATCACAGACAACTCAACTTTGAGGAAATAGCTCTTCCCCAGTCCTGTGTTTAGTTCCTTCCAACCTGATGGGCTTATCTTTCTGCACTATATTTTTCAATATTCTGGTGCTATTCAACATGTTTCAATATTCAATAGTCTGTTGCTATCTGACAATGCCCACTGCTACTCATAATGTTTTCAGCGGCTAAACATCAAAAATAGTGGGCTTCTCCTTCGTCTTGGTTTGTATTAATCTGGAAGCTCAGCTGAACACTGTCAACTATGTCTGTTGTTGTTGTTGTTAAGTGCCGTCTAGTCGGTTTCGACCCATAGCGACCCTGAACAGGGTTTCCAAGGCTGTAAATCTTTACGGGAGCAGATCGCCTCATCTTTCTCCCGCGGAGTAGCTGGTAGTTTCGAACTGCTGACCTTGAGGTTTGCAGCCCGATTCGTAACCACTACGCTACCAGAGCTCCTACCAACTATGCCTGTAGCTTGTTGATATTTAAAATACCAAGACATAGCTTCCACCTTCATAACAACACTCAAGCCACTGCCATGTTATAAATTGACAAGTGAGTTGTGGAAGATGCACAATCCCTGTATTAGGAGGATATATGTTGTTGTTGTTGAGTGCCATAGCGTCGGTTCCGACCCATAGCGACCCTGTACAGGGTTTCCGAGGGTGTAAATCTTTACGGGAGTAGAAAGCCTCATCTTTCTCCCGAGGAGCGGCTGGTAGTTTCGAACCAATGACCTCAAGATTCGCAGCCTGATTCGTAACCACTACGCTACCAGAGTTGCTTAGGATGATATATAGACACTTATAAAATGCCTTTGCAGCATTGAAACTTGAGCAGAAATTATGGGTCCTTTACCCCGTATGGTGTTAGGATAGACCATAATTTTATCTTTGATTTTCATTGACACTTTAAAAATAAATTCTATTTTTGCTTTCTTTCACAATTCACTTAAATATCGTGTCATTGTATTTGGGGGTCCAAACTTCCTGGGCTCAGAGCCTTGATTTGGATGTGATTTGTTCAAAATTACTATAAAAAGGTGACCTCCAAACCAGTGAGTTGATATAATTATAGCACTTAATTTTTCTTTCATTATTAGACAGAAGTGATATAAGGCTGAAGGGACATTCATCTCAAACACATTCCAAAGTTGTTTCAGTCATCATAATTTCCCAAATATCAAAGAGGTGAAGGAGAGGATCTTTAACAACCTGATCTTAAAATTTGTTGTTGTTGTTGTTAAGTGCCGTCGAGTTGGTTCCGACTCATAGCGACCCTGTACAGGGTTTCCGAGGGTGTGTAAATCCTTACGGGAGTAGAAAGCCTCATCTTTCTCCCGCGGAGTAGCTGGTAGTTTCGAACTGCTGACCTTGAGGTTTGCAGCCCAATTCGTAACCACTACGCTACCAGAGCTCTACTACTCATCATTTACCTCGCGTACCATTGACTATACTTGGTCATAGAATATGGATTGTTAGAAAATATAATCTCTAACTGAGTAACCACGAAAACATTTTAAATTTCAGGATAAGTTACAAATATATAGTTATATAGTAATATGGAGTCTTGGTGTGGTGCTGTGGGCTAATGCGTCAGACTGCAAAGTTGTTTGTACTGCAAAGTTTGGTGGTTCAAACTCACCAGCTGCTCCTTTGAAACCCTATACAGGGTCGCTATGGGTCGGAATCGACTTGAAGGCACTTAACAAAAACAACAAAAACAACATATAGTTATATAGTTATATAGTCCTGGTGTGGCATGGTGGGCTAATATACTGGACTACAAAATCGTTTGAACTACAAGGTCAGTGGTTCAAGCTCATCAGCTGCTCCTTGTAAACCCTATATACGGTTGCTATGGGCCAGAACTGACTGGACAGCACTTAACAACAACAACAACAACATAGTTATAATGCTTACAGGGATGATGGAATCCAATTGATTGTTACTGGGATGGTGGTGGTGGTGTGCCATGTAGTGGTTCCGACTCAAAGCGACCCCGTACAGGGTTTCCGAGGCTGTAAATCTTTACTGGAGCAGAAAGCCTCATCTTTCTCCCATAGAACAGCTGGTAGTTTTGAACTGCTGACCTTGAGGTTCGCAGTCCAATTCGTAACCACTACACTACCAGAGCTCCCTTGTTACTTGGATAGAAGGCAGTATAAATTGTAGCTAAAGAGAAGGTAATTTGGGAAACAAAAATAAAATTAATTCAATGGTTAAAATTTATCCTTTTCTTACTGACCTACCAACCACACTTGAACTAAATGTTTTATTTTTAACCTGATGGAATGATGGAATAAAACATTGGAATCATCCTAATTTCTCTCTCTCTCTCTCTCACTTTCTCTCTCTCTCTCTCTCTCTCTCTCTCTCTTTCTCTGTCACTAGCTCATTTTCACATCACCCATCTGTAATTATTCAGAAAATTGCTGGCTTCTACTTCAAAACACATTGTCATTCAATAGCTTCTTCTTAACTGCAGTATAATCACCTGAATTCCAGCCACCTTAGTTTTTCTACACTCTTATTTTTTTGTATTCTGATTTTCCTCATGACCTCTCCCCCAGCACACCCTCTGGGCACTTGTCAATCCACTCAAAGTAAAGCCATTCTTTAGAAAGTTGCCATGATCTGTTTCCTTCCTATCTCCTTGAACTCCTTTACATCTCTTCCATAAACACTGACTTTCTTGCTGCTCACCCAACCTGCCAGTTATGTTGGAACTTCAGGATCTATTAAATTGATGTTCCCTTTGTCTAGGATTCTTTTTCAATAGAAAAACCTATGGCTTTAACCTTTACTTTATGAATACTGCCATGAAATCTCACAATATCAGGGATTTGTGCTAATTTATTAATTCACTGCCTTATAGTTACACATTCACCATTCTTTGGAAGCACAGGGTTTCTGGAGGGAACTGTAAACCCAAGGTCAGTAGTTTGAACCCACAAGTCTCTTCATGGGAGAAAGTTGCTGCTTTCCGTTCCTATAAAGATTTACAGTCTCACTAACCCTACACAGGCTTGTTAGAAGTTGGAACACCACCACCACCACCATTCTTTGGCTTACTTTTTCTATTGGATCTGGTCTGTAACAGCTGCAATTTTCCTTTGCCAGCTGGCTCCCTGTCAGGGTCTGCCAATAGGAGGTACTGAAGGAAGACGTCAAGGCTGGAAGAAGAAAAAGGGACTGTTTTTCTTTCTATGTGTTTTTGTTTTTGTTGTAGTGGCAAATGGTTCTACATACAGATGGTCATTTTAACATTCCCCCCATGGTGTCAGTGTGCTCTCAAAGTTTCAGGGTGGCCTCCAGAATGTTTCCTTTTCCCTGAGGCAATAGGCAATATGATTTCATAGCAGGTGGTCTATCCTTCTGGTACACATCAATCTTTCCAGACCCTTCTTTCTGTTTCTAACTTTCTTCTTTGTTCCATTTTCCCTACACCCTAGGAGGGAAATACAGTATGTAGTTGATACCCTGCTACAGTTTAGAATTCTCTAATTACCACTTTTCTTAATTAGCCAGGAGTCCTAGTGTAGTGCTGTAGGTATCACTGGACTGCTAACCAAAAAGTGAGTAGATCAAATCCACCAGTTGCTCCTTGGAAACCCTTTACAGGATCACTATGAGTCAGCGCTCACTTGACAGCACTTAACAACAATAAAGGAAAGCAGTCATAACTGACTTTGTTAAATTACATCAAATAGCCTTGTAACCAGAATAATAATTGATATGGTTTCTTTCAGTTGGCTATATGGTGTCTCACATATTTACGTTGATTTGTTTCCTCTCATCACTTATCTCCATTTAAATTGCTACATATTAATATCTGTATTTCTTGAATTGTACTCAAAATAGCATGATAACTTTATAAAGGAAAGGACTTTGTTTATTTTATAAAGACTTTATCTCTAACACCTGAAATATTATCTGTTGTAGTTGTTAGGTGCTGTCAAATTATCCAAGTATTATAATGAAATATGCAAAGAACTACAATTAGAAAAATCAAAAGGAAAAACACTCCCAGCATTTCTCAGCTGAAAAAACTGAAAAGAAATTCAAACCTCAATTATGGATCAAATATTGATTGATCCAGAAAGCATCAAAAGAAGATAGAAGGAATATACAGGGTCACTGTACCAAACAGAAATGGACAATGTTCAATCATTTTAAGGGTAAATGGTATTGTAGGAAGAAGTCCAAGCTGCACTGAAGACACTGGTGAGATACAAGGCTCCAGGAAGTTATGTCAATGGACTCAAACATAGCAAAGATTGTGAGGATGGTGTCAGACTAGACAGTGTTGAATTATAATCATTATGAATCATATTCAACTCTATAACATCTAACAATAATAACATTGTATGTATAGAATGCATGGAATTGTACATCTGTCAACACAGTTTAAATGTATAGAACCTGCATTAATTTACAACACTACACTTTACTAATATATAATTATTGTTCCCATTTGGATATATTCTAGAGCTCAGTATCCAGAAATAAGAGGGAGCACGTGATACTTCTGTATAACATTGGTTATGACTGAAGGAAAGAAGTCCATTTTTCTCACTATGAGTTCTCTATATTTTATTCATCTTTGTGAATTAAAACTCATTAATAAACTTTCCACAAAAAAAAACAAGTCAGAATCCTCTCTAAAAGATATCATTTATTTCATAATTATTTATTAAGGGAATATAAGCTGGAACTGATGCGATGGCACCTAACAACACACCAACATATGCCAGATATTGTGTCAACACATTGTTGTTGTTCAACACCGTCGAGTCATTTCTGACCCATGATGACCCTGTATAGGGTTTCCAAGGAGTGGCTGGTGAGCTTGAACCACTGACCTTGCAGTTCAAACTGCAGTACAGCACATTAACCCACCGAGCCACACTAGGACTCCAGGTTAACACTTTAGGAATAGCAAAACAAGAGAAAGCGATCCATGGTGATGAAAACCTCTCAAGAAAGGCAATAACAAGTTAACAAGTTAATCCTGGCATTGCAACTGTATTATGGTGGAGTGTGACTACTTGAAGAAGAATGACTTACAAATGCAGTAAAAGCAGGAGATGATGCATCTTTTGAAGTAACTAAATAAATGTATCTTGGCTCTATTACAGATAAGAACATGGAGAATGATAATATATTTGACTGAAGAATGAAAGAAGTCAAATTACTAAGGGTTGTATAGGTCCTTTGAAAATATACACTACCGAAATCCACTGAAGATGGGAGAGGTAGAAGTGAAGAATATTATGAACACATTTGAAGTTTGGAAATTTAGCAGGATTGCAGTGTAAATAATAGATTACTTGTACCCAGATGGTTGAGGTTGTTACATCAGTAGTATTCCTTGTCACCTTCTTCAGATTGTGAGACTTCCTTTTCATCTTCTTTACAATGTGAGACTCCATCCCTGTGATGCTTTCCCGATACCTCCACTGGGTGAGTGTTTCCCTCTCCCAAAGGGTATTGGTCATGTTAACTCTTTCGTCATCTATCATTCTCCTGTGTTCATGACAGTCATTCATAATTCTATGTTCTCATAACTGTTTCCAACTTCTAGACATTCCACATCTGATTCATATTCTAAATGGTCACAGTATAATCTAAAAACCCATGAAAATGTATAAAACCCAATTCTACACTCTGTTTTCTTCAAAGAAACATATTATTTTCTTTTAAATAGCATTGTATATTGTAAGGATGGTACACTATTCCCAGAAATATTTATGGAATGGTTCAAACACACAAATGATAAAATAATAGTTTACCTGGACATTACTATATATTCTGGAAATTCACATACAAAGAGGTTTCAAAAAGTTCATGGAGAAATTTCATTATCTTCAAATTCCATTTTCCCACAAACTTTTTGAAGCCTCTTGCACAGACAAAAGTAACTAAAAAACAAGCAAAAATAAGCTAATTGCATTCTCTTACTTATTGATGAGGAATTTCTAGCCAGAGTTTAAATAATTTGCTTAGGACATCAAAGATGATGAACTAGCCTAGTTATCTTTGTAATTAGAAAATTCAATATTTGAAAATGTTTTCAAATCAGAATTGCTGGTGCAGTATTATTAGCTCTTATATTTATCCAAATAAAAATCTACTTTATAGAATCCAGCAATATCAAAGTGTATACTTATAAATGCATCAAAAAATTCTTGCACAATCTTTTGAGCTATTTAACAGAGATCGTGGGTCACTGTACAATAGCCATATGATTCAGATAATTTTACATGGAGACTTTTTAGATATTATAATGATGCTTCCAATATAATTGCAATTTCTGTATATTTGGATTTTCAAAGATGTTTGCAGGTATTAGAAAATATAATTTATCAAGACTACTATTAATATTTCTCTTTTTACTTGCTGCCTTACATCTTCTTAAAATTTTAATGATTACTTTTTAAGGAGGACTTCCTTTTTATTTTTATTAGTATCTTAATATAAAGGAGCTGATACAGACATCACATATAAGATTTGGGATGTTCCTTTCCTTTTATTTATGACAAAACAATATTTAATTAATTGTCAATTAAATTTCTAGTACAATTTTTAATAAAGATTCTGAAGCAAAAACACTTAAATATGGAATTGTCATTACTTCTGTGTGATATAAAATACATCTCTTTCATTACGGAGTCCTGGTATGGTGCTGTGTGTTAATGTGCTAGACTGCAAAGTCACGCTGATCTGCAAGATCAGTGGTTCAAGATCACCAGCTGTTCCTTGGAAACCATATGGAGGGTCACTATGGGTCAGAATAGGCTCTACAACACTTAACAACAACAATTATGTAAGCTAATTATACAGCAACACAGTTGCATCAAAGTCCTGGTGTGGCACTGTAAGATAAGTACTGGATTTCAAACTACAAGATTGGCAGTTCAAACCCAGCAGCCACTCCTTGGAAACCCTATACAGGGTCATTATGAGTCAAAACAGACTTAACAACAACAGCAAGCTAAAAGGATTAGTTATTTTCAAAGTTGAATGTATTTTAATAAATTATAGAATAATTTGGTTCTGGAATTTAATTTTAAGGCAATTAAAAAAAAAAAAAACACCTCATGGAAGGAAATAAAACTCTAACTATCTGATTTGAGCCTCAGGAAGCAGATTTAGAGGAAAATCAGTATGCAGGAGAAATGGTAAAGAGAGCTTTCAGAATTGCCATTTGTGAAAGTCAAAGGAAGTCAGCAGAATTAGGTTAAGGGAGAAGTCAAACTATGACACAGTTTGTTAGAAGTTTGAGCCAACACTGCTGGGAGTTCTGAAGATTGTATGATCCTTCTAAGCTTTTCAGAGATTTTTAACTATTGAAGTCATAGAGCTTGATCTTTATACACCTTCATCAATCACTTGGGCAAGGTAGTCTAAGGCAATACCCAAAGGGGGTTGTCAGTTGAGAATTGTCTATAGGCAGTACTCCCAGGACCTTGGGTAATAAGTCTTCATTCTAGCAGGTGCATCTAGGCAGTGAATCATGCTACTCAGCATGTTACATATTCTACTTCCAAGATTAGAGAAGGAGTCAGACAAGTAACTCACCAATTATTACAATCTTCTATAAAAAGTCCTTGTCTGTGGTCTCATTGTATAAAGGAGTAGTTTATTTCACTGCCTATTCTCAAATACACACCATGATGTATGGCCCCAAATAGAATTGAGCATACACAATTATGTGTGTTGCATGAATGATTGATTTATCCATATAATAGTACAATCTTTGAAAGAACAAAGAGGCAACCTTTCTCAAATAAGGGTCTAGTCAGCATATTGATGAAACTGATAATAGCTTGAGGATTTCATGTACCCTGCCTACAAATTCAATGGCTTTATATATAAGTGGAGTAATCAAAGAAAACCAATAGAAAATATTATCTTGCTTTAAAAAAATAAACAGTTTGATTCTTTTCCACACAGTCACTCTAAAACTAGCCTATAATGTAGTTAGTGCTAAGGAGGATGGGACATTTAAAGTATAAAAATGGACTGTCTCTTTGATCCTCTTTTTTTTTTTTTTTTTCTTTTTCTTTTATTAATGCAGACCAGTATAAATTCTAACTTCTAGGCATTTTCTGAGCTGACCTCTCTGGCTTGAATTAAATTGGTCCAACATTTCCTCTGGAAATCTACTGCTTTTATTGGACCTTTTAAAAGGCATCCTAGATCCTTGGTGTGACACTGTAGTATAAGCACTGGACTATTAACCATGCAAAATGCATGATCAGCAGTTTAAACCCACCAACCACTTTCAAAAACTCTATTCAGGGTTGCTATGAACTAAAACTGACTTGATGGAACTTAGCAACAGAAATACTAAAACAAATGTTTTACTGAGATAACTAGTCTATAATCAAGCACTGATCACAGAGACATGTCAAAACATGGTTTGTTTGGGACACACTCTTGCACATATAAACTGGAATCCTAGTAACACTAATTTCTGGCTAACTTTAGTGTGTTTATGAGAAGGCTTCAAAAAGCCTTTTTTTTTTTTTTTTTTAGAATGAGAAAATTCCATTGTCTTTTCATTTTATTTTGCAAGAACTTTTTGAAGTCCCCTCATACAACTGTTCTAAATGATGGAACTATATCAACTGTTCTAAATGATGGAACTATATCACTGAATAAGACAAGTCGATGCACCTGGTAACTTAATGGGATAATCAGAAAATATACAAATTTAACAATACATACTTGATGCATACAGTTTTTCCTCATATGTGAAACATGACAAGGAGCTTGAGAATAATTTAGGGACATGAAAAATACTTTGCTTTTATTGAAAACACACACTATGTCAAACAATCTGTGAGGTGTTTAAAACCAGTTCTTTGTTTTAACTTCAATGTCACAGTAAACAAAAATGGGAGATATTTTATTTGTTATTTTCCTGGTAGGAACTTTGAAATTCAGGAGTGTCAAGAAACCATGTAAACACAGAGTAACACAGTGGTGGACTTACAGTAGTAAACAGGTAGTCTAGAGCTAAAACATGGGAATACTTCAAAAGATCCTGAAATATCTGAAATTCAGTTTACACATAAACTTCAAGCTTATTTCACTATTTGCTGAAAGAACAGAACTGAGTTATGCAGTCCCTAGGCCTCAGGTAATACTGATTAACTGATTTAAAAATATAGATGTAGACAGAAAAACATACCTTTTTAAGAGCAACAGATGAAGTCAGTCTCTGCAGAATACGGTATTACTGGTAACAAAGTAGAAAGGATATGTTATGTTACCACAAGACTTTAATAACTCGGAAGAAGGAAGAGAAAAATCACAAGAAAAGAGTTAAAAAAAAAAATCAGCAGTAAAGTTTAGCTTCCAGTTTTCTATCTCCCTCCTGTACCTTCCATCACTACTCTAGGAAGATTAATCAAATGCTTTGAGCATATTCTAGGTAAAATGTGTTTATAAACAAAACCATTTTTATTTTAATAGTATATAAATATAATAAGAACTATAAGAGATGCTCTAATGTTGTAGTGATTTGTGAAAAATAACAGCAAAACATTATGCAACTGCTTTGCATTTATATAGCACTCTATATATTGGTAAAAAGAAAAGGTACACACATATTTTTATTATTTTTGAAGCAAGCCATCCCTGCAAACCTTCTCATTTTGCAAATGAATAATAAAACGTCACACAAAGAGCAAGTATCACTGAATTTTAGATGAAGAAGAGGCTCAGGGTTTTTATCTAATTCAACATTCTTATTTTATGGATGACACACATGGCTCCCTGGGTGGACAGTTGATTTGTTCAAAGTCACAATGCTATTTAATGGTAAAATTTAACTGAAAAATCATTGCCCTTGGATTGCTATTCCAGAGTTTTAACAGTATGCTATCATCATCTGCATGTAGTAAAGACTTTATGGATCTATTGAACTACAGTTACTTAAAAGTCTGGCAAAAAGGATGCATTTATGTTTGTTGAATGTATAATTTTCAATCTGCTTTTTCTTTTACTTTCCTTTGCACCTCCTTCTTAAATGAATCCACAGCTGAATAAAGGACACTTGCAGATCAGAATTCTCTGCTCCCCTCCTTCATAGTAGATTGGATTGAGAGGTTGTTGATATTAGATGACTTTAAGATGGCTCTGACTCATAACGTCCCTATGTCCCTATGTATAACATAATTGAATATTGTGCCATCTTCAAAATATGTTTGAGTTCATTATGGCAGGTTTTGTGTCACTCTATCTGGTTGAGGATCTTCCTCTTTTTTTCTTCACCCTCAGCTTTGGCAAGCATGATGCCTTTCTGCAGGGATTGGTCCCTTGGACAATGTGCCCAAAGTACACAAAACAAAGTCTCACAAACTTACTTAAAAGGATAATCTGATTGTGCTTCTTGCAAGACAGATTTGTTCCTTATTCTGAGAGTCCACAATATATTCAGTATTCTTTGCCAACACCATAATTAAAACAGATAAATTATTTATCTGTCTTCCATTTTAATCATCCAAATTTTACATGCATGTAAGGATTTGGTCAGTATACCTTAGTCATCAAAGTGACATGCTTGATTTTTAAAATTTTAAAGAGTTCTTTTGCAGAAGATTTGCCCAGTGTGCTACATTGTTTGACTTTTTGACTGCTGGTTCCTCGGACACTGATTATTGATGCAAGTAAAATGAAATTTAGGTGGGTCACCACTCAAATATGTTCTCCATACTTGTTATTCAGATTTTTACACATAAGGATAAAGTTTTCTGTTTTGGCCATGGCTGAGTTAGAATAAGTGAAAAGCCAGACTTGGCAGATGCATTAGTTCCTTGCCAAATAGAGTAAAAGGGAAAACTATAGTCAAACTTAAATTATGTAGAGATACTATTTAATAATGAACTCTGGTTCTGACTTAAATGAAAATCTACCATCTGGGATTGGATTCATTTCTTTAAACCAAACTCTCATCCCATGTCACAGAGCTGAAAGAGAAATACTTGAAGAATACAAAAACATATTAGGAGGATGGAAGATGGTTTTATCTTTCTAAATGGACTAGGCTGAAGGCCAGGTGGCATAGAGAAGGGCAAGATTGCAGGACATAGTTCTATTTATTATTTTCTTTTCCCATGCTGACCTTAGAAGATTTTATTCTTTTGGAACTATGGTACATAAGCAACAATACCATGACAGTGCCTGCTTGAAATGTCAAAGTAATATCACAGCATCACTGGAGGTTAGTTAGAATTAGGGGCAGAAAAGAGCACAAGAACTCTCCCCCAGGAACCAGAAGAGATACTGAAAACCTAATGTCTAAATAAATGACAGAGATGATGTCTGTGATGAAAATATAATTTTAAATAAAAAAATCACTACATGTTTTGAATAGCAGCATAGTGTAAAAGAATATATTAGTGAGTGGAGGGTGAAGGTATAGATTTCTTTTGGAAGGAACAAAAATATAAAAATCTAAGAGAATATTTTAGTATCCATGTCCAAATGTAGGGACCCAGAAACAGAAGAAAAATAAACAGAGGGAATTCATTGACAAAATGATTGAAAAAAATCCCAGGAGGATGATATCAAATGCCAGGTGGTCAAAGCTCATAGAATAAAAAATGGATTACCTAGGAAGGAAAAGACAAAGAACAAAACACATTTTGACATGCTAGATAAATTTGAACACATTCGTAGTAAAAAAATTCTAGAAGCTTTTGAAAAGAAAAGGGACGTCAATAGTTAATAACTAGGACTATACTAAGATTCTTCCTTGAGTCATAGTGTGGTGTTTGTTATAGGATAACCTCAAGGACAGTGGTTCAAACCCACCAGCTGCTCGTTTGAAACTCTATGTAGGCTCACTGTGAGTTGGAACTGATTTGAAGGCACTTAACAACTAGATTCTTCTTAATGATTGCATTGTTGTTAAGTGCCAGCAAGTCGGCTCTGACTCATAGTGACCCTGTTTAGGATTTCGGAGGAATGGCTGGTGAGCTTGAACTGCCAACGTTCTGGTTCAAACCAACTTTACAGTCCAGCAAATTAACCCACAGGGCCTCATCAAGAGTAAAAAAGTCTCATTCTTCTTCTGTGGAACAGCTAGTAGACGGATCTTTGCTTTGCACTCCAGTGCTTATCCTGCAGAGCCACTACACGTCCATCAACAACATCAAATATCGAGATTAAGGGTGAAATATTTTCAATGTCAAATTTTCATACAGCTTTTTTTGTTATTAAAGATGTAGACTAAATTAATTTTTTGAAGATTTGTAACTTGGAGAAAACTTATTACAGACAGACGTTACATTAAACACACTCTGAAAGAATAGAAAGCAATTTAGAAGAAATCGACATTTAGGAAGCAAAGTTGAATGAAGCACTTACATTTAAACAAGTAACTGTTGTTGTTGTTGCTAAGTGCTTGGTTCCAACATATAGCAACCCTGTATAGGGTTTCTGAGGAGCGCTGGAGGGTTTGAACCGCCCACCTTCAGAAGTAATTTTCTAAATAATCCAGCCTTAGAACACCCTACCAAAAAAAGTAAGAAAGAAAAGAAACAAAACATACCTTTAATTATCCACATTAAAATGCTAGACCTGAAACCTTAAAATATTTCTGCATGTGAAGCAGGCATATTATTTAACAACCAAATATATCACTATCCAGTTTTTCTAAGCATTTTAAAACTGCAAGCAATATTTTTCTGGTGTATTATAATATTGATATCTAAAGGAAACCATTATCTCGTTTTATGAAAAGTATTCAATGGAAATGAAATATCATCGGGATTTATACCTACTTTAGGATAATTTAAAATATATATTGTTGTTGTTTGCCATAGAGTTGGTTCTTACTCATTACTCATACTCGTGGTCAGTTCTTATTTCAATCACTGGGCATCAGCAGACCTTATTAGCAGTTGGAAGTTTTACATATTCCCAATTCAGTCCCATTTGGATTTTTAAATATAATATCCTGTATTTACAAAAATATTTTATGAGCTACCATTTAATACTTATTCATAGCAATGCTTTGCATATATTTTAACTAAGATGTTTTATATGTCCTATCTATCATAAGATAAGGAGCTCGGGTAGCATAGTAGTTACGAATCGGACTGTAAACCACAAGGTCAGCAGTTCGAAACTACCTGCTGCTCCACGCGAGAAAGATGAGGCTTTCTGCTCCCATAAAGATTTACAGCCTCGGAAACCCTGTGCAGAGTTGCTATGAGTCAGAACCGACTCCACGGCAAATAACAACAACAACAACATCTATCATAATATAGAAAAGTAAACTTTTTATAATTTCTTAATTACATATATTGGAGTCCTGGTGTGGTGCTGTGGGTTAATGCTCCAGACTGCCAAGCCATTTGAACAGTAAGGTTGGCAGTTCAAGCTCATTAGCTGCTCCTTGGAAACCCTATACAGCGTCGCTATGGGTCGGAACCGACTCAACAGCATGTCTTCACAACAACAATTACAAATAATATTTTATTATTAAGGGAGAGCTGTGACTGCAGGATAAACACTGGACTGTGAACCACAAGGTCAACGGTTCAAGTCCACCTGCAGCTCCAGAAGAGAAGATGAAGCTTTCTGCTCCCACAAAGATTTACAAACTCAGAACCCCTGTATAGGGTCCTTTTAAGTTGGAGCCAGCTCCATAGCACTTAGCAACAACATTATAAGATTCAATTTGAGATATCATTATTTTTTACTTATGACACAATTGATCAAAGCAACATAAAATATTGGATAGATATAAAGCATATCAAATATTTCAGACATATAAAATATTGGATTTGTTGTTGTTATGTGCCTTGGAGTCGGTTGCGACTCATAGTGACCTGTACATGGTTTCCGAGGCTGTAAATCTTTACGGGAGCAGAAAGCATCATCTTTCTCCTAAGGAACAGCTAGTAGTTTCGATCTGATGACCCTGAGGTTAGCAGCCCAATTTGTAACCACTACACTACCAGAGCTCCTTAAAATATTGAATATGAAACCCTTAATGAGATGTTGTTGTTGTTGTTGTTAAGTGCCATCGAGTCGGGTCCGACCCATAGCGACCCTGTACAGGGTTTCCGAGGGTGTAAATCCTTACGGGAGTAGAAAGCCTCATCTTTCTCCCGCGGAGCGGCTGGTAGTTTCGAACCGCTGATCGTAAGGTTCGCAGCCCGATTCGTAACCACTAATGAGATAGAGGACATTATTTTCCCAATTGTTCATAAGAATGTGCATTAATAATTCTTACTGGTGTGGTACTGTGGGTTAATGCGTTGAACTATAAAGTTACTTTGAACTGCAAGCTTGGTAGTTCAAGCACACCAGTTGCTTCTCGGAAACTTTATACAGGGTGGCTATAGGTTGGAACCGACTTGACATCATTAACAACAAGAACTGCTAGAATATTACTTTTTCAGCAACAAGTTTATATGTGATTTACAAGTTTATAATTATATGATGTTCATACTCAGAACATCTGTTCAGATAAGTATGTAGATGAAGAAGAAAGAAATATTGTGATAACAATGGCTCAGAATTTTATTCACAGGTTCTTTTAGTTAATATAAACACAGAGGAGTCAACATTTTTGATGACCATTTGAAACCGTGAACTGTACTGAATGATTTATATTCAGAAACAGTGGCGATTTGAAAGGCATGATCGGTGTGGGAATGTTTGCGTGTGTAACAGAAAAACAGGTAATACAAAATTTATTGAAATAAAAATATCCTCAAATAAAATCTACTAGAATATCTTTTTTTCTAAATGTTCCTTTGTTTATCTGGTAGCAGTTTCCAATACAATCACTTGTTGCAGATGATGTTTCCAGATTTTAACAAGTCTTTGGTAGAAGTCAGTGTTTCCCCATTCCAGATCTGTCTTGATTTTGAATCCCTCTGGCAGGACCTAGTTGTAAAGAAGAAAAAAACAAAACAACAAATTGCTACTCAATTCACCTCTAGGAAACTTCCTCTCCCTTTTAGCTCATTTGGAGGCATATTGCAGCCACAGTAGTGACCCCTATCAAATTCTTTGTGAAGTACAAGTATGTGTTGGAAGGGAAGGAGACTGAAACATTCATACAAAATGCCACTTGTCATTTGAAAGTAGATGTGATGCTCTCATTAAGCATGATTTCAGGGGTGAAAGTGCAGGAAAAGCCTATGGCGAGAATGAAAGTGAGATCAATTCTGTGCCCACACATACTCTATTAGGCCACCTGTCTCCTTTGTGAAATAGATTTTGCGTACAAAGACTCCAAGTTACTATTATAATAGATATTAAAACCTAATTTGCAATAATTTTATTTGATCGGTGGAAACAATTTCTGTGCCCCACCATCAGTAGAAAAAACAATGAGAACAAACTATTTCATCAACTCCCTCTCACTGGTCAGTACTATACCCAAAGCTACTCTTTATTCAACTTCCCTGTCCTGAGCAGGTCAGTCACGGTGCCTATTGCGTGAGAAAAACTGACTGGCCATGTTCTCTCGTAAGGGAACAGTATAGGCAGGTCTCAAAATAACCATGATCTTGTTTTCTTAACTCAAGTCCAACCAGAGCTACTTAGAACAATTGTTGTTGTTGCTGTTGTTAAGCGCCGCGGAGTCGGTTCCGACTCATAGCGACCCTGCACAGGGTTTCCGAGGTAGTTAACATTTAAATGAAGGATGACCAAACTATTATATAAGCAAAGCAGTTCAAACCCACCCGCTGCTCCTCAGAAACCCTACACAGGGTTGCTGTGAGTCAGAACTGATCCAATGGCACATAATAACAACCCATTATCTTTCATCTTAGTAGACAGCCTCTATATTAAAGTAAGGACATTACTTCCTAGTTAAAAGATTGCATTCCCTAATACTCTTTGTAGCTCAGTATTAAAATCAAATAAGAGATCAAAAGGTGGATGGAATGTCTAGTTATGAAGGTTCCCCTTTTACTTCCTGATGCCTCAAATCTGAGCGTAGTGATGGAGTGTCACGGCCATGATACAACCTGACAACAGAAGTAACATGAGGTAGATACTGCTTCTTTAACATATGTTGCATGCAACATATGAATGTTCTACCTCCAAACTTCTTTAATATAAAGGAAATAACATTCTACATTATTCAAGTCATTGGTTTGAAGACTGCTATTCTCAAAAGAAAGATCATTGGTAGTGTGGTGGATTATGTGTTGGACTGCTAAACTAACCACAAGGTCAGTAGCCAGAATTCATCATCCATTCAACAGGAGAACAATAAGACTTTTTGTTCCAATAAAGATTAATAACCTCACAAACCCTATACAGGGTCACTATAGGTTACAATCAACTCAACGGCACACAACCACCACCACCATTCACAAAGGAGTCTGGGTAGTGCTATAGGTTGGAAGTTGGGTCGATAACCACAAGGTCAGCAGTTCCAACCCACCAACCTGTCTGTGGTAGAAGGATGAGATAATCTTCAAAACCCTTTATAAGGTCACTAGGAGTCATAATAGACTTGATGGCGGTCAGTTATTCTCAGACAAAGCACTCTAAGAGATATCACTGCCTAGTGCTCTGTGGTTCAGTGGTGACAGCAGCAGGGAAGAAAGAGTGGGAACACTCATACATCCTGCTGCAACTTAAGATGTAGATGGGGGAAGAAGGTTGTTGATTATCAGTGGGAGCTACAATAAAATCTACACCAAGACTTTCAGTGACAGAGTAGCAATGGCATGTTAAGGCAGAAAACTAAGGTGACTATCAACAAACTCTTAAGGCTGCAGGTTCCATAAGATATCCAGACCCGTAACAGAGCCTTGGATGGTTCTTAATGAGGTCCGTCAGTATAATAATACCAAGAGTTCTTTCAAATTCTAAAGTTATCATTATATGAATTATGATACATTTCTAATTGTAGGTTGTTGTATAGGTTGTTGTTAAGTGCCATGGAGTCGGTTCCGACTCATAGTGATCCTGCACAGGGTTTCCGAGGCTGTAAATCTTTATGGGAGCAGAAAGCCTCATCTCTCTCCCACGAAACTGCTGGTGGTATTGAACTGCCGACCTTGAGGTTAGCAGCCTGATTCATAACCACTATGCTACCAGAGCTCCTTATAGGTACCAGCATAAAAATACAAAAGACCTTCATGTGTTCTGTTTTTTCTTATGGTCTTGCTCATGAATCTACGTGATTTCTCCTTCCCTTCCATTAAGAAGATAAGACAGAAGATAAAGACCAACATGGATATCAGAAGAGACTCTGAAAGTTGATCTCCAGCATTGTTGTTGTAGTTAAGTACCATTGAGTTGGTTCCGACTCATAAAGACCCTGTATAGGGTTTCTGAGAAGTGCCTGGTGAGTGTGAACTGCTGACCTTGCAGTTTAAAAGGACCTTGCAGTCCAGTGCATTAACTCTAAGCACCATACCAGGACTCCATATAATTATTAGCCAAGGCCAAAGGTTTTCATTTCATATTATCTCTTTTCCATTTCTGTTACAACCTGTACTTAGATACATATTTTCTACTTCTATTGGAGTCCTGGTGTGGCCCTGTGAACTAATGCGTCAGACGGCAAAGTTGCTTGAATTGCAAGGTCAGTGGTTCAAGCTCACCAGCTGCTCCTTGGAAATCCTAGACAGGGTTGCTATGGGTCAGAATTGACTTGACAGCACTTAACAATAACAACAACGAGACAGTTATTATTAGCTATCCTTGTTTTCGGTTTCCTCTAAATCAATGGCATGGGGAAGTACTTCATGAGCATAAGAAAGGTGTCATTATCCCAGATGGCTTTTAACTATGCTATACAATTGACCCACCATCTGTCAGTCTGGCATACTTTGGGGGTTTAGGTATTGCCGTGATTCTAGACATTATGTAATTGGTTTTTCATATGTCAGCAGGGTCATCTTTATAGGCAGGTTTCAGCAGGGGTTCAAATTAAGAAAGGTGTGGTCATCTACTTCTGAAAATTAGCCAGTGAAAATCCAGTGAGTCACAATATTGTTGTTAGGTGCCGCCAAGTTGGTACAGATTCATAGTGACCTTATGCACAACAGAACGAAACACTGCCCGATCCTGGGCCAACCACACTACTATTGCCACGCTTGAGTCCACCGATGCTGCCACTTGGTCAATCCATCTCGTTGGGGGAGTCTTCCTCTTTTTCTGACCTTCTACTTTACCAAACATGATATCCTTCTACAGCAATTGGTCCCTCCTGACAATATGTCTGAAGTATGAGAGACAAAGTTTGGCCATCTTGGCCTCCAAGGAGTAGTCTGACTGCATTTCTTCCAAAATGGATCTATTAGTTCTTTTGGCAGTCCATGGCACTTTCAATATTCTCCTCCAACACCATAACACAAAGCATCAATTCTTCTTGGTCTTCCTTATTTACTATTGAACTATTGCATGGATATGAGGTTATTGAAAATACCATGACTTGGGTAATTTCAATTCCCAGTGAGTCACAATAGAATATTGCATAATATAATGGTGAAAGCTGACCTCCTAAAGTTAGAAGGCATGGAAAATACTCAGTGACCGCAATAATGCACTTAACTGTACCAATGATAGTGAAGATGGTATATAATCAAGCAATGTGGTATAAGATGCCACCATATGTTAGACAGATTTAATGGGACTTAACAACGGGCAATATGGGTTAATGTGCTGGACTGCAAGGATCAATTTGAACTGCAAGGTTGCTGGTTCAAGCCCAATAGCTGTGCCTTGAAACCCTATACAGGGTCAGAACCAAGTCAATGGCACTTAACAGCAACAACAACAACAGGAGTGCAATACAAAATTTACACATTTATTATTGGGCTCCCTCATTCCCAAACCAAACCAAACCAAAAAAAATTCCAAAATTTCTAACAAGATCATACAGAAACACTTCATTCTGACATTCTACATGGCTTTACTTTACACTAGACACCTTGGTCCCTTTTGTAACAGTACTACGCTTATAGTACTATACTTATACATGGAGCACAACTCACAACGAAGAGAAACAGCTGTAAATATCAATTAATAATCAGAACATGAAATGTAAGAAATATGAATCCAGGAAAACTGGGAATTGGAAAAATGAAATGAAACGCATAAACATCGATATCATAGGAATTAGTGAGTTGAAATGGATTGTTATTGGCCATTTTGAATCTGACAACCACATGGATTACTATGCTAGGAATGACAAATTGACGAGGAATGGTGTCGCATTCAGCATCAAAAAGAATATATCAAGATCAGTCATTAGGTACAAAGCTGTCTGTGATAGGATAATAACCATGTGCCTACAGGGAAAACCAGTTAATACCACTATTATTCAAATTTATGCACCAGCCACTAAAGCCAGTGAGGAAGAAATAGAAGAATTCTACCTTGCTTTCTGAAAGCGAAGAGGACTTAAAACATTTATTGATGAAGATCAAAGAACACAGCCTTCGGTATGGATTACATCTCAATGTAAAGAAAACAAAAATCCTCACCACTGGACCAATAAACAACATTCTTATCAACAGAAAAAAGACTGAAGTTGTCAAAGACTTCATTCTTCTTGGATCAACTATCAACATTCATGGAAGCAGCAGGTAAGAAATCAAACTACATATTGCATTAGGCAAATCTGTTGCACAAGAACTTTTAAAAATGTTGAAGCGCAAAGATGTCAGCTTGAAGACTAAGGTGCGCCTGACCCAAGCCATGGTATTTTCAGTAACTTCATGTGCATGTGAAAGCTGGGCAGTAAATAAAGAAGACAGTGGAAGAAGCAATGCTTTTGAGTTATGGTGTTGGAGGAGAATACCGAAAGTGCCATGGGCTGCCAAAAGAACCAATAAATCTGTTTTGGAAGAAGAGCAGCCAGAGTGTTCCTTGGAGGCCAGGATGGCCAAACTTTGTTTCTCATACTTCAGACATATTGTCAGGAGGGACCAGTCGCTGGAGAAGGATCTCATGTTTGGTAAAGTGGAGGGTCAGAGAAAAAGAGGAAGTCCCCCACTGAGAAATAGATTGGCCAAGTGGCAGCATCTATGGACTGGCCCAGGACCAGGCAGTGTTTCCTTCTGCTGTGCACAAAGTCGATGTGAGTTGGTACTGACTCAATTGCATGTAACAACAACAGCAATCTAAAATTGGTCAAAAATGCAATGAAGTTGTATTGATCTTTACTGGTGATTGGAATGCAAAGGTTGGGAACAAAGAGGAAGGATCAGTAGTTGAAAAATATGTCCTTGGGGATAGAAATGATGCTGGAGATCACATGATAGAAATCTGAAACATCAATGATTCATTTATTTAAAATACCTTCTTTTAGAGACATAAAAGATGATTATATACATGGACCTCCCAGATGAAATACACAGAAATCAAATTGACAACATCTGTAAAAGAGATGGTGGAAACAAGTCAAAACAAGGCCAGGGGCAGATTGTGGAACAGACCATCAATTGTGCATATGCAAATTCAAGCTGAAGCTGAAGAAAATGGAAACAAGTCCACAAGAGCCAAAATATGACCCTGAACATATCCCACCTGAATTTAGAGATCATCTGAAGAACAGATTTGATAAATGAAACACTAAAGAGAGAAGACCAGAAGAGTTGTGGATGACATCAAGAACATCATACAGGAATAAAGCAAAAAGTCATTAAGAAGACAAGAAAGAAGGAAAAGATCAAAATGAATGTCAGAAGAAACACAGAAACTTGCTCTCCAGTGTAGAGATGCTAAAGCAAATGGAAGAAGTGAGGTGGTCTAAGAGCTGAACAGAAAATTTCACAGATCATCTCGAGAAGACAAAGTCAAATATTACAATGAAATGTGCAAAAATCTGGAGTCAGAAAACTAAAAGAGAAAAATACGCTCAGCATTTCTCAAGCTGGAGGAACTGCAGAAAAAATTCTATCCTTGACGTTGGCTGTTGAAGGATTCTCTGGGAAAATTATTGAATGATACCAAAAATATCAAAAGAAGATGGAAGGAATACACAGAGTCACAGTACCAAAAGGAAATGGCTAATGTTCAACCATTTCAAGAGGTAGCATATGGTCAAGAGTCAATGATACTGAAGGAGGAAGTACAAGATGCATTGAAGGAATTGGCAAAGAACAAG
>NW_006408714.1:3227380-3230147 GCF_000296735.1 Chrysochloris asiatica
ACTGATGATGATCAAAGAGCACAGCCTTTGGTATGGATTGCATCTCAATGTAAAGAAAACAAAAATCCTCATCACTTGACCAATAAACATCATTCTTATCAACAAAGAAAAGATTGAAGTTGTCAAGGACTTCATTCTTCTTGGATCAGCCATCAACACTCATGGAAGCAGCAGTCAAGAAATCCAATGACATATTGCTGTACAAGACGTTTTTAAAGTGTTGAAGAGCAAAGATGTCAGCTTGAGGACTAAGTTGTGCCTGACCCAAGCCATGGTATTTTCAATAACCTTATAGTCAGGTGAAAGCTGGAAAATGAATAAGGAAAACTAGAAGAATCAATGCTTTTGAGTTATGGTGTTGGAGGAGAATATTGAAAGTACCAAGAGCTGCCAAAAGAACAAATCGATCTGTGTTGGAAGAAGTGCAGCCAGAGTAGTCTTTGGAGACCAAGATTGCCGAACTTCGCCTCTGATACTTCGCACATATTTGCAGGAGGGACCAGTTGCTGGAGAAAGATATCATGTTTGGTAAGGTTGAGGGTCAGAGAAAAAGAGGAAGACCCCCCAATGAGATGGATTGGCAATGTGGCAGCATCAATGGATTCAAGTGTTGCAACAATTGTGAGGTTGGCCCAGGATTGGGCGGTGTTTTGTTCTGTTGTACATAGGGTCATAGGGTTCCTATGATTCTGTACCAACTCAATGGCACCTAAAAACAAAATCACTTATAGCACTTTCCTCAGATGGTTCATCTCTTCACGCATTTTCTTATATCTATCTTTTCCCCGGCTCATCATGCTGTCTGTATTGTCCAATGTTATGTTATGAACAATTTCCTTAATATAGCAATCACAAGCAGACTTCAATGCCCACCTCAAGTTTCTTTTATGAGACTTCCTTATTTTATCCTCTCAATTTGTCCACTAAATGTGATTACACTCCCTTTTAATATATTTTATTTTAATATCACAATTGCCATCATAGTTCATCATTCCATTAAAGCTTATGGATTTTTTTTTTTCATTTTGAAGATGGAGATAGAGCATAGATCTCATTCTGTTTTGGGCTACTTTACAAAATTAATAGTTGTTCAAGATAATTGAGTATACTTTTGCTAACTTAATTAAAATTTGTACCTTGTACCAGGGTTGTGAAAACTATGATCTTGAGATTGCAATCAACTGAACTAACTTTATTAACATATCTTGTGTAGCCAAGCAAAACAAAAGTTTGAATAAAATGTATCCTTTAAATCCCAGCACATATGAAAAACAATGAAAGATTGGGTGAAAAGGGGATGTGGTATAAAGTTAGTTATCTAAATTGAATGATGGATTTAATTTCATGGGGAAACACAGTCTCTTACCTGTTGTTGATATCTAAGATAAATGTAACACATACTTTGAAGATGCCGCTTAATTTTTAATAAGGACATTAAGCAATTTCAGAAGAATCCTTTTAATTAATAAGAGCTATTGTACACTGCCTACCTGTTGACAGTGGTGAATATTGATGATTTCTTTTTGGAATGGTGGTTCTGTGTATACTCCCATCTTCATTGGATGCCTTCTGTATTATTCAATATTTTATGCAAGGGATCTTTCATGAGGCTTAAATGCTTTCTTCAGTTTTTTCAGCAGAGAAATGCTAAGCATGTTCTTCCCTTCCAGTGTTCCAATTAGAGGTCTTTGCAAATTTCCTTATAATACTTGACTTTGTCTTCAGGAGATGCCCTTTGAAATTTCCTGTTTAGATCTTTCACTTTCTCATTTCTTCCAGTGGCTTTAGCATCTTTATGGTGAAGAGCAACTGTCAGAGTCTCTTTTGACTTCAGTGTTGGTCTTTTCTTACTTTCTTGTCTTTTTAAAATGACCTTTTGCTTCTGGTCTTTGAGCATTAATGTTAATTCAGGAAATCTGTTCTTGAGATAGGTCTCCTAATCCAGGTGGAATATGTTCATGTTTATATTTTGGCTCTCATGGATTTGTGTTAATTTTCTTCAGCTTCAGACTGAGCATGCAACAACAGCAATGAGAAGAAAAATTATTTTTATACAAATTGGGATAGGTGAGGGAGAATCTTTAAAAAATGCTATTTTTCAGAGTCATAATTTGGCCTTAAATGATGAAAAGAACCTCATCAGTTTAAAATGTGAGATTGAGATTTTGAAGCGGCAAGTATAATGTTGTAAAGTGCAGCTGAGTCAGTTCTGTCTCATAGCGACCCAGTAGGGGATTTCCACGTAGTTTCTGGTGAGTTTGAACCCGTGATGTTGTGGTTTAAACTGACCCTGTGGGCCAGTGCTTTATCCCACAGTGTCACAAAAAAGACTCCTTTCTTCTCATCGGTTGAGTATGTACCGTGGAGTCAGTTCCAACTCATAGCTACCCTGTACAGGGTTTCCGAGATTGTAAATCTTTCCGGGAGCAGAAAGCCTCTTCTTTCTCCTGCGGAACAGCTGGTAGTTTCGAACTGCTGACCTTGCGGTTCTCAGTCCAATTAATAACCACTACGCTACCAGAGCTCCTTTTTCTTCTCATTAGTTGTCCCTAAAGCAATTCATGTATTAATTAGTATAGTTCATTGTGGCAACAATTATTTCTTTGCTTATTTTTTTTAATGTTTCAAATTTGATTTCTTTAAGGGATTCTATTTGTTGTTTCTTCAGTGTCGCTATGTTGTTGTTTACTGCTTTTCAGTTGGTTCCAACTCACAGCCTGTAAATCAAAGGCTGTAAATCGTTATGGGAGCAGAAAGCCTCATTTTT
>NW_006408714.1:3230697-3232348 GCF_000296735.1 Chrysochloris asiatica
CTACTAGGTCTATATAATTCTGAAGGTGTGTTTCCATCTTTGTAACCTTTCTTTGATTTGTACCATGTTAAGAAAGGTAATTTTAGCTTCTTCAAGGGACTCAAATCATGTTCCTTTTAAATGCTATTTTAGTACAGAGAACAAAAAAGAAATATGAGGGGGCAAGATCAGGGCTATATAGTGGATGGGATAACGTTTCTAGTGAAATTTGTATAAGACAGTTTTTGCTTCTTTGTAAGAATAAGCAAGGAAATTGTCATGATTGGAAAAAAATTCTCCTCACAACATTCCTGTCCTTTTTCTCAGCAATGCCATTTTCAATTAATTTTTTTTTTTTTTCCTTCAACGTAAGCTCCCATAATTATCCTGGGCATTTTGAGAAAATCTGTCAAGATTACTCTTTGGGATCTGCAAAAACAGAAGAAGCAAGAACAATACTAACAAAACCACATTGCCATAGCTGTCTGAGCTAACCTCAAAATTTAATTGGTTCGCTAGATCCTCTCAGAAGAAAGTGTTTTAATTGGATCTTTTTTTTTTTGAAGTCACCCTAGTGAGACTAATACAAGTGTATTACTGAGAAAATATGTCTGCAACTATCCACAGAGACACTTTTAAACATATTTTGTGTGCAATAAAGCTTGAACACTAGTATTAATGATTTTTTACTTGGTCTCATAAGTTGTTGTGTGAGATTGATTAATATGCAAGGGACTTAAAAAATTTTATGGAAAAATTCCATTATCTTTCCATTACCGTTTGAAGCCCCAGCCGCATCATATAAACCTTTATTAGGAGAAGGGTTTGAAATACTTCACCAGGATTTTCTCAATGAGGACACTGAGTTTGTTAAAAAGACAACTTGAGTACAACATAGGATAATGAGGATTCAATTATCACTGGCTTTGGAAAGATTGGAATAGGCAAAGCAGTTAGGTGCATCACTAAAGGCTGCAGAGTTAGCAGAAAAGAAAGAGGATGGAAGCAATCTAAGAAAGATAAAGAGACAAACTGGTTAGTAGAAATCAGTATCAAAAAGGTAGTAACAAACTTATTATGGCTCAGTGGTATATACTGATGTAACTGAGATTCAGTATATATCTGCATTATAAATCTTTCTTTTAAAGCTTCGATTAGAAATAAGGTATAGTGACTACGCTAAAGTAACTTTTATGATTCATAGAAACTCAAGATTATATATAACAAATGTATTTCTAAATTTATATTTATGTTTCAAGAAAGTAAGGAAAATCTGATGGGTTAAATTGAAGACTAGGCTGTAAGTTTTGAGCAAGAGTATATTGGGTGGTCTAAAGACATGTCACAATCTGAATAACCAAGTGGCTTCACTTTAAATGGTTATATGAAGACAATAAAGCATAGACTTAGACAGGAAGCTGACGAGAGACAGAAAATCTAGCATGGCTTAAGCTGACTAAATTGGAGCATCAACTGGCTTCCCACATGGCTAGCTATGACATTTCTTGTTTCCCATGCTCCCTAGGGTAAAAGCCTACAAAATAAAGTTAAAAACTTTTCAGAAGTAAATGAAAGTTATTTGCTATCCATAGACAAGCTATTAGAATTGATAAGAGAATACAACAAGGCTATTGAATAAGAGGTCAATGTTGAAAAACCTGCTGCACAAGAC
>NW_006408714.1:3234633-3242385 GCF_000296735.1 Chrysochloris asiatica
GCTTTGCCTGGTATTCTATGGTATTGCTGATGGCAAATTTCACTGCATCTCTACCCTGTCCGTCATCAAGCCCCGCCTCCTTCAGAGCACCACTATTAATAATATCCCCAAACTAGAATCGAACCTAATGTCTATCAACAGGTGAATGGATAAATACATAGCTTTCAAAAACTAAGCAGCATTTAACAATGAAAGAGTCCTGGGGGCACAGTGGTTAATTGTTTGACTGCTTAACAAAAGGTCAGAGGTTTGAACCCACCAGCCTGTCTGTGGAAGAAAGATGTGACAACTGCCTTTCATAATATTACAAACTTGGAAACCCATGAGACAGTTCTCCTCTGTCCTATAGGTCACTGTGAATAGGAATGGATTTAGTCGCAAACAAAAGCAACAATGAAAGAAACACAATACCACATAAGGGAAATCACAAACGTAATTCTGAACATAAAATGCCTAAATAAAAGAATGTGTAAAGTATGATGGTATTGATACATAGTTTAAACAAAGGTATTATTAATCTATGATTTCAATATTCATAAGTTGGAGAGACAGAGGGAAAAGAATCTAAAGAAAAACAAAAAGTACATGAGAATCATTTCTGAGTGCTGGTAATGTTTGTTCCGTAATCTTGGTGACAATTGCATGAATATGGTCATGTTCTTGTATGTTGTGATGCTGAAAATTCAATAAAGAGTTCAGTCAAAGATGTAAATGGTTACATATGAACCCTTTAACCAATTCAAATTCATGATATAAATTATTAGCAAAAATTTATTTCTTTAACTTGTTAAGAATATCTAACAAAACTTACGTAAACTGAAAGTGAAAGTTTTCACGTTGAGATCAGACACAAAACAAGAAAACTCACTGTCACCAATTGTATTCAACATTGAAGCAGAGAAAGAGCCAGAACAATACTAAAATCAACACAAACAAAAAGCAAACAATGCAAGAATTGGAAAGAAAACAAAACTCATTAAAGAATGCATGCTAATAGTCTACATAGAAAACCCAGGAAAATCAATACAATAATTATTAGAATTAATTAATTAATGAGTCCTGCAAGTTGTTAGAAATTAAATCAACATAAAAATAAATTGCATAGTTTAGACCAGTAAGAAAGCACCTATTAAATACCATTCTTCATAACAGCAATAGAACATACAAAATTCTTGGGATTAAACATAAAATATGGATGACTTTTTTTGAAGAAATATATAACATATCAATTAAAGACATATGTTGTTGTTGTTAAGTGCCATCAAGTTGAATCCTACCCCTAGCGACCTTGTATTGAGTTTCTGAAGAGCAGCTAGTGAGCTTGAACCACCAAACTTGCTGCTAAAATCAACTTTGCAGTCCAGCGCATTAACCCACAGCATCACACCAAGATTTGTAAAGATATTATAGAAGATCCAATTATTGATTTTCCACATTCTTGAGAAAGTAATGGTCAATCCCTTTAAGAATGGAATAAGAATGGTGTCTGTCCTTCTCTTCTGTTTACAAGGGGTAAGAGAATACAACTCAACATCAACCAAAGGGACATTCCTTTGAGGCAGGGATCAGACATGGGTCCAACCTCTTTCTTCTTTGCCAATTTTGACTTCAACTGCACTTTTTATATCACTCTGCTTCTCTGCTGGGTTCTAAAATCCTTTGCAATGGCAACATAGCACTCACAGACAATATTTACACTCAGGGGGTTTATTAGAGAAGTAAACTGTTACAATTCAGGATCAAAATTGCTCAGGACACAATTCTGTCAAGACAGTTGCTTCTTAGCCATATCCACACGCAGGTCTTTCTCTTACCGTCCACCTCTCAGTCATCTAGCCCCTTGGCCTCTGTCCTGCTCTGGCTATGTTATAAAGCATTGCCAATAGATAAGCAAAGGGTACTCTACTTGTCCATAAGCTCCAGCCCAAATGTTTTCATCTCTAGCTCTATGGGTCAGCAAACCTAACTACCCAATTAAGTGCCTGGAACACAACCCACTCCACAAGCTAACCTCTTGTTCAAAGGCACTTAACTTTATAGACTCTGCTGCCTGTTTCATGCTCTGGCTTTTGGTTCTGGTTCCTCTTCCCTGGTATCATAGCTCTCCGTCTCCTGGGTCTAGGAGGCTCATTGTGCAGAGATCGTGTTCTCCTGGCTTTTCTATCCTGTTAGTAATGAGATTCACCCTTCTTACTCCCTCCTTCCTTTATACTCAGCAGTAGGGCAAAATTGACCAGTCCCCAGGTAGAGTCCCAAGTTTTACAATCACAATAAACCTTGTTTGCAACAGAATCATATTGTCTACTAGAAACCCACCCCACCAAATTTATCTTTTTCAGACCTATCAGGGAAAGAGGAAATGAACCCAATCTGCTTGGTCCCACCTGGTTGTTTCAAAAAAGCTACAAAGATTTGCTAGAAGAGCAAATAACTGCGTGCAGTCCCTCTCCCAATAAGTATTTCATTTTAATGCAATTCTATTTCTAATCCCAGAGGGGTTTCATCTTTTTTTGTTTTTTTTTTAACTTGACAAACAGAAACTAAAAGTTGTATAGAAAAGTTCTAGTCTATGTTAATTTCGAAGAAGGCTGAGAATGGCAGAGTAAGGCAATGGGAATAAAGAGAGTTTGGTTGGTTTATTTTTTTATTGATCTGTTTTATTTTGTATCTGCACAGAAAGACTTATACCAATTCCACCGTTTCTACATGCAGAGTTTAGTGACATTGATCACATACTTTTAGTTGTGCTTTATTTATTTATTTATGTATTTATGTATTTATTTATTTACCTGTATCATTTTAGTCAAGGACAAGGGTTAAAGCCATGACCTGATTTTCAATCAATAATATATACAGTAGGATAACCACTGAACCACAAAGTTGGTTTGAACTGCAAGGTTGGCGGTTCAAACTAACCAGCTGCTCCTCGGAAACCCTATGCAGGCTCATTATGAATTGGAACCGATCCCACGACACATAAAAACAACAACAAGAAGACTGACATTACACAAATTTATAAACATATACTATCATAGCAGAATGGCATAAATAAATAAATTATAATGAGCTGCATCAATAGTCAGAAGACCTGACTTAAAACAAGGATGCTGCATTAAGAAAATTGATCTCAATTTGAGCTAAATCAAAAATGAAATAAGAAAAAAACCCCAAATCCCTAAAATGTATTGGTTTATTATTTAAAATATCAAGATGTTATATTTTGAATCCTGGTAAAATAAGCTGGAATGTTAACCAAAAGGTTGACAGTTCAAACCCACCAGTCATTGCTCAGAAACTCTATGTCTGAACAGATGTGACAGCACTTGAAAGAACACCAAAGATAAGTAAACATAATTTCTTGTCTCAAGGACTATGCAGCCTCGAAGGGTAAAAAAGAGTTAAGACAAACAGACAGATAATAATACCAAAATTTAATCTATCTTAAACCTGAAGGTTAGGTCGCAAAGAACTAGGGGATATAGCAAAAGAAGGGGATCATGTCCTAGAGGAATAAATTGTTCTGTTTTTTTTGTTTTTTGTTTTAAGTGCTGTCAAGTCAGTTACAATTCATAGCAACCCTGTATAAGGTTTCCTAGAAGGGCTGAACTGTGATTGAAACAGACTTTGCAGTCCAGTGTTTTATCCCACAGCACCACACCAGGAATAAGAGGGGAAGCAAAATAAATAAATAAATAACATTTAATCTTCCTTACAAACGTCATTTGAAATACTTTGGATTTAGAAACATCTGACAAAGGGGACAAGGTCACTCAAGGTATATAAAACCAGGTGCCAAACTACAGAGAAAACTAAAGGGCTGGCATTGTCAGAAATCACATGCAAAAAGAACTTGACAAAATTGTAAGTTAACAACTGTGTGACTTTGAGGAAACCCTTTCACCTCTCTAAACCCTAGTTTGTATTTATGTAAAATCAGAAGTGTGGGCTAGAAGATGATGAAGATACCTTTCAGTTGAAAATTTTATGTAATCTTATAACGCATTCATAGTCCAGTGTTAATGTTGGATTTTATTTTTTGAAACAATTTAAAATCTTGAAAGCATGTATTCTTAATATTTTTAATAGAATGACTTTTAAAAGAAAATTTTAGCATTTACAAGTCTCTTCTCTTTTAAAGAAACTGAAAAAAATACTGGTACTCTGTTAGCAAAGTGGCACCACACTTGGCTTCATGGTTCAGTGGACCTGAATAGCCCAAGATTTTTTTTCTACTAATTCTATTCTTACCAAATTTTTTCATTAAAAGCCACTGAGGTGGTATCCCTTGGTGCTGGAGCTAGAGCCACATGATTCCTTTTAATTTTGACCTTTGCAAAATAAAAGCTTTGTGAGGTTGGAAAGGGAGACTCAAAAAAGGATTATTCCAATTCCCACTTATTAAAATAACAATAATGTCATTTTCAATGTAGGAGTCCTTAGGAGAAAATAATGACACATTTTCCGTTGTGCTTTTTCATTTGTGTTTGTTAATATAATTGTATTTGCTGACTAATAATGGGTCCAATTAACCAAATTGGGTATTAAGTACTTGTCCCCTAAATTGAGCCTGCAAATAGCCCTTGAAACTTGGCATCTCAAAACAATTGCAGGCAGAAAAATTTCCTCCTAAAAGCAACATTTGACTGCCAAACTTTTCGAAAGCTAGCTCTCAAATTCACATCAAGTGAGTGAATGAATTTCACTGTCACTAGTGTAACTTTTTGGAGTTCCTGTGTGGAGCTCAAGAATAAGCACTGGAATGCAAAGTAAGTTTGAATCGCATAGTTGATGGTTCAAACTCACCAGCCGCTCCTCTGAAACTCTGTATGGAGTCTCTTTAAATGGGACATAACTGGATGGCACTTAACAACAACAGTGTGGCTTTTTGGTCTTTTAATCTCCATGCTAGAAATGTGTGGATTAATGATCTCTGGCACCTTTACATAGCTAATTATCAACCTACACATTATTGCTTTAAGTGCCGTCAAGTGGTTTCTGCCTCATAGCAACCCTATGCAGGGTTTCTGAGACTTTTAAAATCTTTGTGGGAGCAGATAGCCTCATCTTTCTTCCGAGCAGTGACTGGTAAACTCAAACAGCTACCTTGTAGCTTGTTGTCCAGTACCACCACGCTTGCAAGCTCACATTTGGTCTACTGAAATTCCAGAGGAAGAACAGTGTTTGCTATTTATGTCTTACTGAATTCACATACTCAGAAAAGATCATTTCAGCACCAAAATAAAATTAACTATGACAGGTGACATTAAATATGAATTTGTATCTACTAACTTTTCACAAATATGGTGCCATGCTCTGAAATGAATCTTGAAAAGTGAAGGTATTCAAATATAGAGCTTGATCATACCTGATGCATCCTTACTATTCTTTCGGCTAGTTTTATTGTTGTTGTTGTGTGCGGTTGAGTCAGTTCCGACTCATATCAACCCTGTATAGGGTTTCCGAGGAGCAACTGGTGAGTTTTATCCACAGACCTTGCAGATTAAAGCTACTTGAAGTCAGCTGCTTATGAGATGGCACCGCAGCAGGTAATAATCATGATGAGACTGTGAGAAAGGGCCAAGAATTGTCCCAGCTGATGCTTGATTGTAAACGTAGCTAAGAACCCTTTTAATTATATTTGGGGAAAAGCTCAATAATAGCAATGAAATTGCAATATACTTAAAAGAATGCTAGACTACGGACCAAACGGTGCAGTTTTTTTATAAATGGACTCGAAGTAAAAATCACCAGTAGCAACTCTGAGACCCTGTACAGGGTTACTACGGAACTGACTTGACGGCATTTTAACAACAAATATAGAACGCTTGGCGTCTCACTTGGTCTATAAAAAATGGAAAACGCTTCTTTATCACAGATATATGTGACATCCTTCTGATGCCTTACAAACGCTGAATTTTTTAATAAAGGAGCCCTGGTTTACAAGTTTTGTTGCTAACTTCAAGGTCAGCTGTAAGAAACTACCAGCTTCTCAGCAGAAGAAAGATGAGACTTTCTGCTTCTGTAAAAAAATTACTGCCTCAGAAACCGTAATCAGAGTCTCTAGGAGTCCGAACGGACTCCATAGCACACAACCATCACACATATTTTTAACTTGTGAAACTTGGTGAGTGGGAACATTTTCTGTTCCTATACTGTCCTGGTGTGGTGCTGTATGGTGTGGTGCTGTATGTTAAGCAGTGGACTGCTAACTGCAAGGTCCTTGGTTCAAACCCACAAGCCTCTTCTTGGAAACCCCATACAGTGTCACTATGGGGTGGAACCAACACCAGGGCACTTAATAACAACAATAACATCCATTTTGTAGTGTTGTTGTTAAATGCCTTCAAGCCCTCTGTGACTTATATTGACCCTGTATAGGGTGTCAGAGGTGTGACTGATGAGTTTGAACCATTGTCCTTAGTGTTTAAATCAACATTGCTGTTGGTCCAGTGCTTGTCTTACAGCATCACACCAGGACTCAAAAAAAAAAAAAAAAAAATGGAACCCTTCATGAATTTGCATGTCATCCTTGCAGTGTTAAGCTATTGTTATTTTAATGGATCTATACTGAAGACAAGGTTAACTTAGGAAAAGGAGCAACATTTTACTTGAAGGACAATAATCCTGCTTTCAGTCATCTGGATAAGAAACTTCAGTGTTTTCCTAAATAACAAAATCTAGGACATGAATGTGGGAAATATATTCGAAAAAGGATGTTAATTATCTTCTGTCTCTGTGGAATTGAATAAGGTCAGGAACCAAAAGATATTGCATTGTGATTTAATAATCACGTCAAAGAAATTGGTTACATACTAAATGTAGAAAAATGTGAATTTCCAAACACTCTGTGAATGTATAGTGCTATTAAGAGTCCTGGTGTGGCACTGTGGGTTAATGTGATTGACTGCAAGGTTGATTTGAACCATAAGGTTGGCAGTTCAAGCTCACCAGCTGCTCCTCAGAAATGCTAAACAGGATCGTTATGAGTCAGAATTGACTAGACGGTTCGAATCATAGAACGAATAATAGGACCAAAGAAAATTATACAGAGTAAAAGTCAATGAACCCGGGACGTCCGGAGGTTACTACCTTGGACCCTCAGGGTCCCTGGGTAGCCATCCTGAGTGGGACCATCGTGTAGGATTTTCATCCATGACACAGGGCCTCAACACCTCAGTGATCGTGGTCCCCAACAGTTTAGCATTTTTTTTCACTTTTGCATAGGAAGTGCAGGCAAATGTACCAAAAATAACTTATCAAATAACAAGAAGCATTGGAGACTTGATAGCTTTTTAGTAGAACGTACCATCTCTACTAAATGGATTTCTTATATAAATAAAACAGTCCTCAATAAGGTATAGGAACTCTGGTAGCATAGTGGTTACAAGTCAGACTGCCAACCTTAAGGTCAGCAGTTCGAAACTACCAACAGTTCCGTGGGAGAAAGATGAGCTGTTCAGCTGGGCTGCAAACCTCAGGGTCAGCAATTCTAAACTATCAGCTGTTCCGCAGGAGAAAGATGAGGCTCTCTGCTTCTGTAAAGATTTACAGCCTTGGAAACCCTGTACAGGGACGCTATGAGTCGGAACTGACTCCATGGCACATAACAACATGGAGCTTTACAATCTACCCCCAAATATCCCATTTTCCCTCCCGGCCTCCCCCAGTTCCACAACATAGCCAGAATGGTGCCCATGGTCTTAATGATTATTATTGTTGTTGTCAGGTGCCATTGAGTTGGAACTGACCCCA
>NW_006408714.1:3243095-3244841 GCF_000296735.1 Chrysochloris asiatica
GTTTATTGATTAGACTGCCAATTATCAAAGGAATAGATAATGAACAAGTGAGATGACCTAGATGATAAATTTATTTCAAGTGATTAAAATTATGCTGAATGAGGCAAAGGCTAACACACTTTAAATGACTGGAAATATAGAAATTCTAAGGACTTGGGGGTGGGGGGAGTTAAAAGGACCAAATGTAATTGTAGAAATGGATATATAATATCACTTGTTCATTATTCCTTTGATAATTGGCTATATTTTGTTTGTTTGTTTGTTTTATGATGGCTAGTAATTATGGATTCCATCCCAGATATTTAAAATATGTTGTCATGAGACACCGAGTCTTTTGGAAAATGCTAGCATTTTTTACTTAGCAGGTCATTGGTAACGGTGCTGCAGGATAATGTGTCGGGCTATAAGATCACTTTGAACCGATAGCATGGATCTACCAACCTAAACAAAATGGAGTCGGTTTCGTCATTAGGTCTTGATAAATGAAGACCCTGCAAATGGGGACGTTAGTTTAAAAAATTAGCTGAGATGACCTCATGGTACTAGAAGAACAGGATGTGCTTAAACCCACTCAAATAATTATCTCAGGAACTAAACAATTTGGATCCTAAAAGGTAGAATGTTTGAGAAGGATTATTACCTGATTGGCCTTTTCCATAAAGTTAGAATGTTTGAAGATGTTTATTGCTTTATTGTTTCTTTTTCCAAAAGATGCTATCTTAGTGTTAAAACAGATTAAGTGTATATCTAAATGTAATTTACCCTGTATAATGTACCCACTCTTCTTATTAGACAGGACAGTTTTGAGAGGCTACTTTCTCTGTCCTCCAGACTTCTGGCTTTCTGTTAATAAAGCTTGGATTAGATCTCTCCCTATCTCTGAGATTGACTACAGTGACTGCAAGCCCTCCTTTCAGTTTGGCAACAGAAACACAAAGTTGGCAGTTCAAACCTACCAGCTGCTCCTCAGAAACTCTATACAGGGTCACAATGGGTCAGAACCAACTCGACGGCACTTAACAAAAACCTGGCTAGGGTTAGACTTCAAATTCAGTCTCTACCTCTGTATCAGGACTTCGAATGTCAAACTACTTTACAAAGCCTTTGATATATTACTTTTATGTGTCATACAAAGATATGTTTCAGGAGTTGTTCTGGTATTTAAAAAGTGTTTTACATTGAGGTTAAATTCTTAATTTCTGCATTTGCTGCTTTGCGTCTGCCCAAACATAATTTAGGATAAGGCAAGTTTTTGTCTTGGTTGATTCTCAGAGTTAGGATTTAACATTTTTTGTAACTTTCTCATTTTAGAGTTCCCTCAAACAATACCTAACTTTCAGACACATTGTTGTTATAGTTGTTCTCTGCTGAGAAAGGGACAGTAATTGTCTTGCGGATACCCACTCAATTATTTTATTGTTGTTGTTAGGTGCTGTGGAGTTGATTATGACCCACAGGGACCCTGCATGGTTTCCAAGGAGTAGCCTGTGAGCTTGAACCACTGACCTCGCAGTTCAAAGGGCTTTGCAGTCTGATGCATTAACCCACAGCAACACACCAGGACTCCTATACAACTATGCAATTCGGGCCTGTCTCGGAAACAAAGCTACTAGGAAAATAATGATGATATTTACCCCTATATGAGCTGTTTTCTCAAACTTTAAATCCCTGCCCTGATCCACTTGCTTTAGTTTACTTTCGGAATCCTCAAATAATTGGTTTTTGTATTTTATCTTGTTGTGGGGT
>NW_006408714.1:3246636-3247282 GCF_000296735.1 Chrysochloris asiatica
TAAAGATTTACACCCTTGGAAACCCTGTACAGGGTCGCTATGGGTCGGAATCGACTCGACGGCACTTCACAACAACAACAATAAAGGTCCTATAAAAGTCCTATGTGTTTTGAGAATTTGCTTCTAGAGAGCAGAAAGCCAAACAAAACAGCAGCAACAACAACAAAAACACAGTAACAAAAAAAGTCTTTTCAGGCACAGTGACCGTTACACTAAAATTCAACTACATAAGAGTTAAGGACTTCCTATACATATTGGGACATATTTTAATATAAGAGAGGAATTCAGTAATTAACTATTTATTGGAGAAGGTCTTTGTTTGCAAGTAGACAATATAAGTTCTGGTATATTAAAAGTAAATATAATTCCAAAGAGTCCCAAATGTCTTCTTTGCCTTATGTTTGAAATTTTGTTATTTCTCATTGAAAAGAATAAATGGACTTCTTTTTGCCATTTTGCTTTTAATTGATATGCTAATCCAGAGTTTTTCTTTCTTTTCTATTTTCTTTTCCACAGACTTTATACATAAGCTCTATCCATCAAAAATATATGCAAGTTTAGGAGAGAACAAACAAGATGGTGGATCGGGTGGACATGTAGCAAAGAGCTCCACAAACAACAACACAGAATACCCGACCAAGCAGGC
>NW_006408714.1:3251357-3252602 GCF_000296735.1 Chrysochloris asiatica
CTATGGAAAGAGATTAGCTGCTTCTAAGAAAACCTAAACAGTGTTGCTATGAGTTGGAACTGACTTGATGGGACTTACCGACAATAAATGGGAAGAGAATGTGTTAAAGTTTAATCATCAGTCAAAACAAGGCCAGGAGGCAACGGTGAAACAGATCATTCATTGCTCATATGCAAGTTCAAGTTGACGCTAAAGGAAATTAAGACAAGTCCACAAGAGCCAAAATACAACCTTAAACACATCCCACTGAATTTGGAGACTATCTTAAGAACAGATTTGATGCATTAGACGGTAATGAGCAAAGATGAGAAGAGTTGTGGAATGACATCAATAAATTATACATGAAGGAAGCCAAAGATCATTAAGAAGACAGGAAAGAAAGAAAAGACTAATATATATGTCAAAAGAGATTCTGGAACTTATTCTCCATCATAGAGGTGTGAAAATGAATGGAAGAAATGAAGAATAAAAGAATTATACAGAAAAGTTCAAAAGGCAAAGATCTAGAGTTAGAAAATAAAAAAAAGTACTCAGCATTTCTCCAGCTGAAAGAACTGAATCAAAAAATTAAACCTTTGCTTGAAATATCAAAGAATTATATGGGAAAAATATTGAATGATGCAGAAAACATTGAAAGAAGATGGCAGGTAGACACAGAGTCATTGTACCCCAAAGAAATGAATGATGTTTAATCATTCAATGAGATAGCATATGATCCAGATCTGAAGGAAGAAGTCCAAGCTGCACTGAAGCTCCAGGCATTAAGGGGATACAAGTTGAAATCTTTCAACAAACTGATGATGCACTGGATGTACTTATTCATCTACGTCAAGAAATTTGAAAGATAGCTACCTGGCCAATGATTGGAAGAGATTCATATTTGTGCCCATTTCACATATAGGTCGCCAAATACATGAATGTGGAAATCATCCAACAATATCATTAATATCACATACATGTAAACTTTTGCTGATGAGACTTCAAATATGGCTGCAACAGTATATCAACGGGAACAGCCAGAAATTCAAGCATGATTCAATTGAAGGCTGTCATTGCTGACATCAGATGGATCTTAGATGAAAGCAGAGAGTATCAGAAATACGTTTATCTGTACTTTATTGACTGTGCAAAGAATTTCGATTCTGTAAATCAAGATAAACTATGGATAACATTTCAAAGAATGGGTATTCCAGAACACTTACTACTTGTGCTCAAGAGGAATGTGTACCTAGACTAAGAGGCAGT
>NW_006408714.1:3253213-3255841 GCF_000296735.1 Chrysochloris asiatica
AGAAGTCAGGATGGCAAGCCTTTGTCTCTCATATTGTGAACATATTACCAGGAGGGATCAGTCCCTGGAGAAGGACATCATACTTTGCAAGTGGAGGATTATCGAAAAAGAGGAAGATAACCAAGAAGATGTGTTGGCACGTTGACAACAGCCACAGGTTCAAACATAACAACAAATGTGAGGAAGGCGAAGGACCGTGCAGTGTTTCATTCTGTCATGCACAGTGTTGCTATGTGTCAGAGCTGATTTGATTGCATCTAAATACAACAACAGCAACACCTGAATTTGTTTAAAATTCTAAGTAAAATAGAAGATTTTCTGTATTTTATAATTTGAATGTCAATATATGAAGCTATAAAATATTATTTTTCTTATTATTTCAATGTACAGTTTCTTACAAGAATGTTGTGGTACACAGAGGATGTCCCCTGTATAGTCATTTGGGTAATCATGGTAGTGATGATAACATCAGAACCTTCCTAACTTCACCCTATAGCTTATCCCTAGGGCGTGGAGATCAGGTTCCAAATTTTTTACCAATTCTGACACCAGGCATCCCTCCTACAGCATTCTTTACTCTTTTGGGTTCAATAGTGCTATGCAATGGTCACAAAGAAATTATAGATCATATAATTAAGTAGTTTATTAATGGACAAGGAACAGCTTGGGATCAGGATAAAAAACAAAACAAAACTGTAACTAAGGACCAGAATTAGGAATCATGTAAGCAATCTCCCTTCTTCAGTGCAGAAAAGCTTCCTCAGCTCCTCTCAGCATCCCAGGCCTCATCACAGGATTACTTTAGCTCCCTGAAGACAAGTTCCACAGGGCTCTGGCATGCCACGCTCAGCTTTTCCCCCTCAGGACAACTTCCCGTTTTCCCCACTGTCTATTGTTACTGAGTCGCTGCAGGGCATGTTTTGGACCTACTGCTTCCAGATCTTCTAATGAGTCTTTTCTGGGCCTGCCATTGTCTTCAGTGTTGCAACCCTTGACCCCATGTTGAAACTCTTTTAGGAGGTTCCTTGCTTCATTTTCTCCTTCTCTTTTCCTTCTTGCTTCTTTCTTTCTGAAAATTCTCCATGGGTTGGCTGCTTATTCTTCAAACTTTTGTTTAATTTCCAGACATGACCCTTCTGTTTGAAATCCCCTCATAGCTGACCAGTCCCTCACAGAAGGTCACAGACACTTCATTTGTATAACAGCCTACAGACACTTCATTTGTATAATCTTTTAACCAATCCCTGCAAAGTGCATTCCAATCTCAGAACAGAATACAGCCATAGATCAGACAAAAAAGTATCCAACCAAGTTGTCTACAATTTACCCAGTAAATATAGCAAACTCTCTGAAGTAAAAAACAAGGCAAAGTGAATTACAACTCAGGGATTAAGGGAGAAACCTCTTAAACTGTTTTTCCAAAAAACAAGACAAATGTCTAAATTAAGGAACACGTTTTGCCCCATCTCCAAAATACGCCCATTCCTAATCCTTGGAATCTGTGACTATGTTATTTTGCATGGCAAAATTCACTTTCCAGAATTGATTAAGAACCTTAGCATGCAGATTATTCAGGTGAACCCAAGGTAATCACAAGAGTTCTTATAAGAGGGAGGTACAGGGCTAAAATCAAGAAAAGAGGTAGTATGATCACCCTCAAAGAGAGAGACCTGACATTTCAGCTCTATTGGCTTGAAGACAGCTGAGAGCAGCTAATTTAAGGAATGGGAAAAAGCAAGGAAATGGATTCCTAGCAAGAATCTCCAGAAAGAATGGAAGTCTTATAGACACCTTCATATGGTGATACTGATTTGGAACTACTGAACCCAAGAACTGTAAAATAAATTATTTGTGTTCTTTTATGTCAATATATTTGTAGAAATTTCTATCAGCAGCAATAGAAAACTAAGATAATTAACATAATATATATTTCTAGAACTATTATTACCAAATACTACATTCTTTTCAATAATTTCAATTTAACAGTTTCAAATAGCATCGACTCCCTTTAATCCAACATTTTAGGTCGACAAACTAGAGTTATCTGTTGCAGAAAACTATTTCCACTCTCCCTTTAGACTGAAATGTAAACATCATTTCTACAGACAGGACATCCTCAGTCCCTGTCTTGGTTTGATCTTCCAGCATTGTAAACTAATATAACATTTTTATTTGTCATATATGTTAATAGAATTATTTTTATAATGTTTGACTAGCCCATCCATTTATAAGTTTCCAGAGATCAGGAACCATAAGTATTTTATTCATCAGTATGCTCCTTGTGTCTAGTGTAATGGCTAACAAGTGTTGGAGTTGTTGCTAAGTGCCCCACAGTCAGTTCTGATGCATAGCAGTGCTGTATAGGGTTTTTTGATGGTTTGAACTGCTGGCCTTGCCTTTAGCAGTCCAGAGCTTACCCTACAGAACCACACGGTTAGCAAATGATATATGCACTTACTTAAAAATAATACATAAAATATTGAGCTTTACAGGAAAATAATAAATACAATAATAATGAATATTATTTATTTTTTGTTAAATATGGTGAACTACATGTTACAATTCATTGGTCTCTTGCTGTCTCGCACCTCCATTCTAGTGACTAGAGGGGGTGCCTGAGTGAATGGA
>NW_006408714.1:3258600-3266691 GCF_000296735.1 Chrysochloris asiatica
ATTTGCTGAAAGTGAAGAGGACTTAAAACAGTTACTGGTGAAGATCAAAGAGGATAGCCTTCACTATGGATTACATCTCAATGTAAAGAAAGCAAAAATCCTCACTACCTGACCAATAAACAACATTCTTATAAACAGAAAAAAGATTGAAGTTGTCAAGGATTTCATACTTCTTGGATCAACTATCAACACTCATAAAAGCAGCAGTCAAGAAATCAAACGACGTATTGTATTAGTCAAATGTGCTGCACAAGACTTTTTAAAGTGTTGAAGAGCAAAGATGTCAGTTTGAGGACTAAGGTGCGCCTGACCCAAGCCTTCGTATTTTCAATAACCTCATATGCATGTGAATGCTGGACAGTGAATAAGGAAACCTAGAAGAATTGATGCTTTTGAGTTATGGTGTTGGAAGAGAATGTTGAAAGTGCCATGGGCTACAAAAAGAACCAATAGATCCATTTTAGAAGAAGTGCAGAGTACTCCTTGGAGGCTAAGATGGCCAAATTTTGTCTCTCATACTTTGGACATATTGTCAGGAAAGACCAGTCACTGGAGAAGGATATCATGTTTGGTAAGGTACAAGGTCAGAAAAAAAGAGGCAGACCTCCAACAAGATGGGTTGGACAAGTGTCAGCATCAATGGACTCAAACGTGCCAACAGTAGTGAGGCTGGCCCAGGATCAGGCAGTGTTTCATCCTGCTGTGCATAAGGTCGCTATGGGTCGGTACCCACTCAATGGCATGCAACAACAACATGTCAGGATAAATAATTCTTAGAAAGTCAGGAAAGATTTCATAGTGACAGTACATGGGGAGAGAACACAAATATGGGGAGATCCCTGTTGAGGTGTTGTAAGGTATACACTGGACTGTTAATCTTAAGGTCAGTGGTTCAAACCCACCTGCTGCTCCTTGGAAACTCTATACAGAGTCATTGTAGGTCAGACCTAACTCCATGACACTAGCAACAATAACAGCACAAATATGAAGGAGCCCTGGCAGCATAGTTGATTATTATGAACTGGACTACTAACTGAAAAAATCTGTACTTAGAATCTATCAGTCGCTCTATGGGAGAAAGATGAGACTTTCTGCTTCTATAAAGACTTACAACCTCAGAAACCCTAGTTAGGATCATATGAGTCAGACACGACTCAAAGGCACACATTCTCCACCAATACCACACAATTATGAGATAGTCTTTGCAAGGTACACAGACAATGCCAAATATAACAGTATGTGCAAAGCAATTGCTGTTGCTGTTGTTAAGTGCCATCGTGTTGGTTCCAACTCATAGTGACCCTGTATAGGGTTCCCAAGGATTGGCTGATGAGTTTGAACTGGCAACTTGGCGGTTCAGAAGACCTTGTGGTCCAGTGCATTAGCCCAGTGTCACCTCTAGAGGTATGCAATTACAGTGGCACTACAAGCCATGGAACCTGGATAAAGCATAACAGGTGAGGGGTAGAATGTCATAATGTGATTTCAATGAAGTGATGGAAAGCACTTTTTGAAAGACCTCCTATTAACATCTAAAGAGTTTCCAGTTATGTCTTTTTGTTGTTAAGGAAGAATTGAACATTTGCAAGCATGAGAATGACAGGATCAATGTTTCTGTGAAGAGTAGTAGGTTTTTAGTGGATTTTATAGTGGCCAAAAATAACTGCTGCCTCTAGCTTCAATATCCAAACATAATTTGCCTGGGGTATGCAGACAGTGTAGTCAAACCAATTATATATCTCTAGTGAGATATACGCATAGAAACAGGAATTTAAAATTTAATATGCCTGGAGTTCCGAATTGTTCCAGGTTTCACTGATATTTTATCTGGAGTGCTTTGTCAATTCACAATTTTGTGTTACTTTTCACATTTTTAAACCCAAAGCGTTCTTATGGCATGCAGTGTGATATAGTGTCACCTTCCCAGAGCTGTTTTCTCATCACACATATATCACAGAGATTTCTTCCTCCCTCCTCCCAATATCTTACATCTGACTGCTTACTTTTTAAGCAAGCAACAGGATATACTAGAACTATGTTTTATTGGTGTTGTAGTCCTGGTGTGGCACTGTAGGATAAGCACTGGACTTCTAACTGTGAGATCAGCAATTGAAACCCACTAGCAGTTCCTTGGAAACCATATACAAGGTCTCTATGAGTCGGAGCTGAGTCACAGTGCTTAACAACACATCAATATTTTTGTACTAAAAACATCACAATCAAACTTTTAACTCTGACACATTAAAAATGAGACTTTTTCTTTTTGTGATAACTGTTGAATTAAAAGTAATCATGCAGTTAATTTTCTGTAAATAATGAATTATAGGAAGACATCAGATATGTTGGTGGAAGAAAGAAATGAATTCTTTCATATGACATTTTTAATCTGATACACAGAAAGGTTTTTTTTTTAATGTAAGTATTATAAAATGAATGAAGAAAATGAAGAAATACACATTGTATCTTAAAAAGGCAAATGTGAAACTTAAAAATGAATAAAACAGATAACTTTTATAAGAGGTGAATGCACAGATTGTCAAAAGAAAACCTACTTTAGAAAAGGTTTCATCAAAGAGTTGGCATCTGCGCCAGGTTTAAAACATGAGTCTGAGATCATCAGAGTTTAAGCATAAATCACAGATAAAACAGCAGGTGTGAAAGTTATGGAAAGGTGAAAATGTATGCCAAGTTGAGAAGAACACAGAGTGTGTATGATGAGGAGAGGGAGAAAAGTTGAAGCAATCAAAAGAATCCAGCAAAAGATGAGTTTGAAAATTAGGTTGGAACCAGATTATGATGATGTCTTGGGAGTAGATTGACAGCCATTTCTTTAAGTGTGTCTATGGATGAGTTCACACTTAAACCTTTAAGTTAATACAAGAGGCATTAACCATTTGCAGCATCCAGGGCAACCTTTCCAGGGTAGGGGAATAGTCAAACACAAGATAATCAACACTGGACTGATAAAATCCACAGCAGTTTATTAATTACAGATACACAGAGCTCAGGGGAGAGCTTCATGCCAAATAGGGACAACACAGAGGGCTTTTATTGAGGTATAGAGTGAACACCTAGGGGCTGTAAGAAGCAGGCTTTGTACTATGAGAGAGTGTGGTAATCCCTAGTTTTTCCTGTTGTTGTTGTTTTTAAGTGCCGTCGAGTCGGTTCCGACCCATAGCGACACTGTACAGGATTTCCGAGGGTGTAAATCTTTACGGGAGTAGAAAGCCTCATATTTCTCCTGCAGAGCGGCTGGTAGTTTCGAACCGCTGACCTTAAGGTTCGCAGCCCGATTTGTAACCACTACGCTACCAGAGCTGGAGGATGTTAAAATGACTTGTCTCAATAATGCTACAGACTACAAGGAACTGAAAGCAGGTAATAAAGAATAAACAAGACCTATCTATACCTGGTCCATTTGAGAAGCAGGAGGATGATATAGGATTAGGGTGAATATTGGAAAAATATTATCTCTTAAACTGGATAGTGGCCTCACAAATATTTAAAATTATTTTCATACACTTTAATGTTTGTGTAACTTCCTTTACATATTTAAGTAAGCTTATATAGCCAAGATAATTTGAAACTGATGGACAGAGAGCTGCCAGAAATACAAGCTGGACCAGAAGGCAATGTAGACTAAGGAACATCAGTGCTGACCACTGATGGATTTTTGGCTGAAAGTAGAGAATACAAGAAAGACGTTTATTTGTGTTTTATGGAGTATGCAAAGGCACTTGACTGTGTGGATCAGAACAAACTGTGAGTAACATTAGAAAGAATGAGAATTCCTGAACTCCTAATTGTGCTCATGTAGAAACTGCATTGACCAACTTGCAGTCACCTCTAATAAAACAAAGGTACATTGAATTGCTTATAATTAGGAAAGGTGCACTTCAGGGTTGTATCCTTTCACTATACATATTCAATCTGTGAGCCCTGGTGTAGCACTGTAGGATAAACAGTAGTCGGCTAACTGCAAGTTAGGCCATTCAAACCCACCAGCCACTGTTGGAAACCCTATACAAGGTCTCTATGTGTCAAAACAGACTCAATGGCACGCAACAACAACAAAAGCATTCAATATGTATGCTGAACAGAAATCAGAGAAGCTGAACTATATGAAGAAGAACACATTGGATTAAAACTCTTTAACAATCTATGATACGGAGATCACACAATCTTGCGTATTTAAAGTGAAGAGGACTTCAAGCATCTACTATTTTAGGTCAAAGACTAAAGGACAGAAAAATCCTCACAAGCAGATCAATAAGCAGCATTATGATAAACAGAGGAAAGATTGGTGTTGTCAAGGACTTCATTTTACTTTGATTCACAATCAATGTTCATTCAGGCAGCAGCAGTCAAGAAATCAAAGGACATATTGTATTGAGAAAATCTGCATACATTCTGGTGTGACACTGTAGGATAAGCACTGGACTGCTAACCACATTAACTACAAGGTTGGTGGATTAAATCCACCAATTGTTCCTCAAACCCTATACAGGGTCACTATGAGTGTGATCTGACTGGAGGGCATTTAAAATTCATAAACTCACATCTGACTTAAAAGTCCATACTTTCTCCACTGTTCCTGGGAATAACCAACTAACACTAGTTTTGGTGGGTGACAGCAAGATTTTGTCTGTATTCTTATTCAGTACTCTATGACATTTGAATACTAAAATGTAATATACAAATATTATATGTTGTTTTTGTTGTTAAGTACTGTGGAGTTGTTTCTGACTCATAGTGACCCTGCACAGGTTTCCAAGGCTGCAAATCTTTACAGGAGCAGAAAGCCTCATCTTTCTCTCGTGGAACAGCTGGTAGTTTTGAACTGCAGACCTTGAGGTTAGCAGCCCAATTCGTAACCACTATGCTACCAGAGCTCCTTAAATATATACACATATTATATCCATTATCCGTATATTACCATTTGCTTAAGTCATTTCAGCTCTTTTTTTTTTTTATTTCTAATGTGCATGCATTGCATTTTCAGAAATCATACTTAATTATCTCAAAGCTTCTGTAAATATTCCTATTTGTGCAAGAAAAATATCTATGAGAGAAAGACACGTTTTTAGATGTATAGCACTTACCTTTATGAACCCATCAGACAAAGGTGGTTTAGGAAGATTTTATAAATTTATTAATAATCTTAGCATCAACACTAAAGTTAGTAGTGTACGAGAAGCTACAATTAGTGTATAAAAAGGGATTGGGTCTTCCCTGATCCCTTCATCAAACTATAAACCCCTAAAGGACAGGTATTAAGTGTTTTATGCCTTTTGAGCCCAAGTGCTTATCATAAGGGATAGTTTGTGTTAGATTTGTAATAAATAGTTAAGTGACCAAATTAATACTCATTGAAATGTTTCTAGTAGTTAATTTGATAAAGATAAAGTGATATTACCCTGCATCCCATAAGGATTTGCTTTATAAATGCTACCAATATTAAAACTTAACAGTAAAAGAAAATTTAATTCCCCTTAGTTTATATTTTGCCAATATTCAGTGAGATATTTCACAATTGCCACTTCCTTGCTATGGAAACAATATTTTATCAGCTTTTTCCCATAGTCCTTTCTTAGTCCTTATTTTGAAACATAAGTAGTAACTATTTTTCTTTGAAGTTCTCTCTCTCTCTTTTCTTTCTTTTTCCCTCTTCTTCATGCCTTCCTCCACCTAAGAAAACATCTATTTGTTACTGTCACAAAATGTAATAGGTATTATGGGACACAGTGATTTCTTTAAAGCCATTTATTTAAACTTAGGTAAGCCTAGGATCTGAAGACCAGTTTTATTTCTCACCAGTTGCAGAGCCCTGAGCAAATTACCTTAAGTCTCTGTTTAGGTATTCATGAGACTGGGTTTTTCTAACCATAAAAGATAATACATGAAAAGTAAGGTACATAACCCAAGGTTAACAAGAAATGATCAATATTATTATTAGGTATTTCACCTAGTCAGGACAATAAAATGTCAGTGAAAGACTTCCATATATTTTATTACTACTGGTACAGTTATCCACTCTAAAAATCTATTGTTAGTTACATTCATGGGTCATTTCACATTGACATTTTTCAAATGCACTTATTAAAGATAAAATATAAGATTGGTGGCTCTGGTTGCAGATTATTTTCTGTAGCAGATAACATGATGAGAGAGTAAAAGTTCACAATTTCTACTGCAGGGGTATTGGGTATTGTTTTGGTCCAATCTATTCCATTCACACAGCTAGTTAATTGCGAACTAAATTATATAGATGCGGATATTCATTTAAAGGTTTTGTTATACTGTGATAGTATCTGTTTTAGATGTCTATTCCAAAGTCTTCCGTTAACAGATCAGTAAGTCAGCAGCATGTTTTGTGGCTTAGAATAGTTCTCAACTGATTCCCTCTGTTTTTTTCTTCTTTAACATTTATCATCATGACCCATGACTCTTCAGGGCAGAGTAGCACATATAGAACAAGGTTTACATCTACTCGTGTCATTTGTCTCCACAAACTGTGTTCACACTACCATCAGCCATGATCTAGGATCCTACAGAAAAAACACAGTGGTGTGATTGTTCTCCTTTATGTGGCTATTCAATTGCCAATGCTACTGACTAGAATGAAAGGAAACAGGAGTACATACTTTTATCACAGGCACTAAAGGTTTTCATCTTCAGAACTGAATACTGCAATTTGTACTGTTAGCCACAATAAATATAACCCAGTTATTGAAACTTGAATTATATTTCTAAATATCTGATTTTACAGCTTGGATTTATAAGGGACGAATATGCTTCTACTTTATTGGAAACCATGGCATAGCACTCATTGTTGGAAATCTATTCAAGCATTATTTTACATTTTCTTGAAAAAAGGAAGAAAATGTTTTGGGGTGCCAAGGAAATGTCTCAACAATCTTTACTACTTATTTTTGAGGATGGGGGTATAAGGCTCAAAGGAAGATGAAAGAGGATCTTCTTGACAGATTTTGAGAACAATCTCCCTTCCTGGTAAAATGTGAAGCCAGACAACGAGAAAACAACTTAATCCCTGCTTTCTCCTTTCCCATTTGGGATGCTGTCCTGTAAGATGGCAATATCCAAAGCTGTGGTTGAAATCTTGGGACCATTAAGAGAGGCCAACCCTATTTAATACTGTGGGAAGATAGAATGCATCTGGGTCATTCCTGATATTTCTAAATGATTGTGCCAAATTTGGAACTACTAACATTCAGAATACTGACTAAATGATATACTGTAATTTTTTAAGACTTGCTTCTTGCAGTTTCACTGATAAATGTGGGGTATGGTACCTTCCTTGTTCGTTTGCAAGGGATACTCTGTTTGTACTAGGATACAGTCTAACAAGACAGAGTGCATCAGAAGGAGATATAAATCTGAACACCAAATTTTTAAAAAATAATACCAGAGGACAAGTGCCTTTTAAATGATTGAAACCTAAGAGTTTTCATCAAAGTAAAACAAAATCTTTCACAAAGTCCAGGAAATACACTCAAGTTTTGGAATAAGAGGCACGCTGATTAACTGTATGTGTCAATTTGGCTAGACTATGATGTACAGTTGTTTAGTCAAACACTAATCTACGTATTAAGGAGCTCTGGTAGTGTAGTGGTTATGAATCAGGCTGCTAACCTCAGGGTCAGCAGTTCAAAACTAACAGATGTTCCGTGGAGAAAGATGAGGCTTTCTGCTCCTTACAGCCTCAGAAACCCTGTACAGGGTTACTATGAGTCCAAACCGACTCCAAGGCACATAATAACAACAAGAGTCTACATATTGGTGTGAAGGTATTTGAAGTGAATAACATTAAAGTTAGTTGACTATAACAAAAATAGATTACATTTGGATAATATGAATGAGCCTCATCCAAGATCTTAAGATAAAAAAATAGGTTTCCTAGAAAACTATTGCCTTCTAGATTGCAATAACCATTATATTTTTATACATGTATATATGTATATTAGAAGAGATCCATTCCAAAGAGAGGTGACCCAACAGAATGCGGAAATCATCAGACAATCTCTTTGATATCCCATGTGAGTAAAGTTTTGCTAAAGGTAATACAGAAAC
>NW_006408714.1:3268173-3269703 GCF_000296735.1 Chrysochloris asiatica
TTTTGAAAAGTCTATGAAAAATGTAATCAAAAGGTAATACATTTTTCCTTAAACTTTTTGGAGACCTCTTGTGTGAATAGATATATTCATATACATGTTCATACATGTATGTATTCATATGTTGTTATTGTTAAGTGCTGACCCATAGCGACCCTGTGTAGGGTTTCTGAGGAGTGGCTAGTGAGCTTGAATAGTTGACCTTGCAGTTCAAAGCCATTTTACAGATTAGCATATTAATCCACAGTGGCACACCAGGAGGCATATACATTCATATATTCATACACACACACACACACACACACACACACACACACACACATACACACACACACAGGTTTTTGTTGCTGTTAAGTGCTATGGAATCAGCATGAACTCATAGTGATCCTGTATAGGGTTTCCAAGGAGTGTCTGGTGAGTTTGAACCACCAACCTTGTAGGTTGCAGTCCAGAGTGTATCCTACAGCACCCAACCAGGACTATAAGATAAGCAAAGGAAGGGTCTTAAAAAAGTGAAAGCAAAAATTCCTTTATCTGTTTTTTAAATTGTGAATTGAGTAAAGATTTACAGAGTAGACCATCAGTTTTGCACTCGAGAAATCACACGCTTCATTACATTTCCATGACTTAATCCACTCAATCTAATGATAGTTATCCCACTTCCTTCCTGTGATTCTTGTTTCCATTCCAACTTCTTCCCCAACCTTCTGAATTTTGTCCTTAGATGAGAGCTGCCCTTTTGTTCGTGAATGATAGACCATTTCATGATGTGTATACTTCCTGGTGTGGCTCTGCGAGATAACTGCAAAATCAGTTTGGACTGCAAGGTCGGTTGTTCACCCTCATCAGCTGCTCCTAGGAAACCCTACACACACTTGCTACAGGTTAGAACCAACTCGACGTCACTTAACAACAAAAACAACAAATACTTCACTAACATTTTTCCCCCATTCTATACCAATCTAGTGCTTGGCTACAAATTGAATTATGGAGTGATCTCAGTTCCAGACTTGAAGGGTGACCAAAGACCATAGTTGGGTTTCTCTAGTCTTTCTGAACAGCAAGTCTGGTCTCTTTCATAATTTTGAGTTTTAGTCCACGGTTTCTCTCACTCTATCCATGACTTTATGATGTGATCCATTCCAGAACAGTCTGTAGTAGAAGCCAGTCACCATCTAGTTCTGGTTTCAGAGTTGTGGCGACTGATGTCACAGGTTCCATTAGTCCACTGGACTAATTGATAACAAGTTCTTAAATTTTCATTACTTTTCTTCACACAGGGAAAGATCAAAAGTTAAAACTTATGGCTGCTCATGAGTTCATGAGCTTTTAAGAACAGAGTTGCTTCTCACAAAAAAGGAATTAAAACATTGCTCTGTGCACAATTGGCCATGGTATTCCACAATATCATGGTTTTGAAACTCAAGGCCTAACAACTCATTCCCTTAAAGTGTTTGGTGATATCAGAAGTTTTCAAAATTTCATATCCTAGCGTAGTAGTTACAAATCGAGCTGTGAACCTCAAGGTCAGCA
>NW_006408714.1:3287826-3295945 GCF_000296735.1 Chrysochloris asiatica
TTTTTTTTTCATGAACTGTAGAAAAAGCTGTAGAAGCAAGAGGAATGGCCAAGTATACAAAATCAATAAATAAAATGCCTTTAAGAATTATTTCTAACACTAAAGGATTACGTCTATCTACATTAGAAAGAAAAATTAAGAGAGATTCCTGAATACTTATTTCTAAAATTTTAGTACTCTTTCAATTCCTTTGCGCCTGATACTTCTACTAAGACCCATGTAGTCTTATGATAGGGGGAGTGCTATAGGCATCTGATAGATCTTAGTATGTGATTCCTTGGTTTCTGGTCTAAAATCATCAGCTAAACCAACCGTCCTGTCCAGCAAATAGATTCCATAGAAACACAATGAATACTGTCATATACCGTGCTTTGTAGAGTTGAGTTAAAACAAAACAAAACAAAACAAAAAACCTTTTTCAAAGTTATCTGTGAGTTTGGCCCTGGGTCAATCATCATCTTTCAGAAATAACAATAACATATTATATAGAGATTTTTATAATGTCCACACTAACATAAAGCAAAGGACACTCTTTCCCTTAAGCTATAGTTTCCCTTTTAAAGTGTTCATACACATTCAGCTTCAATAGTTGTTTCTCCAGCACATCACAAAAGAAATATCCTTCATTTTTCCTGCAGTGTAGTCATCAATAAATTTGGCTGCTCTTTCCAAACCAGATACAGAAACCTTCATTTAGAAATGAAGTGTTATTTATGTTCTAATAATTTGTCAAAACCTCATTGACTATCTGAATCTATACATTGTTTGATGTATTAATTAGTGTTATTAGTTCAAGCACCAGAAAAACTCGAGCTCCCATAGATTAAAATGTGCTCAAAGGTTATCAAACAGGTTTCAAACTCTAGGTAGGAAAAAGACATAAGGGAATGCAAAGGCTCACAGAAAATGCTGCAAATTATGGTACAAGGCTGTATTCGCGGAGTGATCACCATTGCTGCAAGTGGGCATGCGCACAGCAATTTGCTCCATTGACATTGAACAATGATGCTACCTTTGAAATGGTCACCACTGGAGCAAACGGAGCCTGGTATAGCTGTGACTGTTGAATCCTCTGTAAATACAAAGGAACATAGGCAACTCCAATGCTTTGTGTCAGTAGCATATTATTCAAAGTCCTAGATGAGTACCTGTGATTTAAATTGATATGGAGTCTGATCTATGTCAACGAGCTTTAATTTCCAGAGGCCATGAGAGCAGCAGATATTTTATAATTTACAATGGGAAGCAGGTTTTGTTTCCTCAGGAGACGTTTTCCTAAATGTAACAAAGGGGTTCACATTACGGTTGCTTAAAAAATGCCAAATTCCCACATAATAGTCAATGCTCCCCCTCTTTCCTCTTTCTTCCTTCTTTTATTTCTCTCCTTACTGTTGATCATTTGCTTCAACTGCAATGTTCTGTCTTTTGGGAGGGGAAAAAAGCAAAACAAAACAAAATAATATCACTGAATTACTTACAAATGAGGTTCATATTTTAGCTTTCATGGACTTGTTTTAATACTCTGCAGTTTTAGCTTGAACTTGCATATAATCAATTGATAGTCTGTTCTACTGCCTGTCTCTAGCCTGGTTTGGGCTGGTGATGTGGACCCTTTCCATCTCTTTCCACAGATGTAATCAATTTTATTTCTGTGTGAACAAATTTGATGCATTAGACCCTAATGACTGAAGACCAGAAGAGCTGCAGAATGGTATCATGAAAACAATGCAGGAAGAAAGGAAAAGTTTATTAAGTAGACAGGAAAGAAAGGAAACACCAAAATATAGAGTAGTGCAGGAAGCATCAAAAGAATGTGGAAGGAATACAGAGTCACTGTACCAAAAATAAAAGGTAATATTCAACCATTTCAATAAGTAGCATGTGATCAAGAACACCCATATTTGTGCCCGTACCAAAGAGAGGTGACCCAATGGAGTACAAACATCATGGGACAAGATCATTAATATCACACACAAGTAAAATTTTGCTAAAGATAACCAAAAAAAAACCTTCAACAGTACATTGACAGTGAACTTTGGGAGGTTCAAGCTGGATTCAGACAAGGACATGGAATGAGGGATATTATTGCTAATGTCAGATGGACCTTGGCTAAAAGCAGAGACTACCAAAAGGTGTCTGTATAGGGTTTCCAAGGAGCAGTTCGTGGGTTTGAACCACCAGCCTTGTAGTTAGAAGTACAGATGTTCATCTGTGCTTCATTGTCTGTGCAATGGCTTTTGACTGTGTATAACATTGCAGAGATTGAGCACTCCAGAACAATTAACTGTTTTCATTAAGAATTTGTACAAAACCAAGAGGCAGTTGTTTGAAAAGAACATAGTCTGAAGCATGAGAGACAAAGTATGGACACCTTGGCTTCCAAAGAGCATTATGGCTATACTTCTTCCAACATGGATCTGTCTGTTCTTTTGACAGTCCTTGGTATATAATTCAAATGCATCTTTTTTTTTTTTTTAACACATCTCATTTATCCAATGCCCTGCTTTCACATGCATATGTGTTCATTGAAAGCATGATGGCTTGGGTGGATCAGGCAGGCCCACCTTAGCCCTCCACATCACATCTTTACTATTTAGCAGTTAAAGAGGTATTTGCAGGTAAATTTTCCAATGCAATGCATTATTTGATTTCTTAATAGCTGCTTCTATGAACATTGATTTTTGATTGAAATAAAATGAAATCTTTGACAACTCCAATTTTTTATCCATTTATCAAGATGTTATTTATTAGTCCATTTGTTAAGATTTTTGTTTTCTTTACACTGAATTGTAAGCCATAGTATATTTTTTGATGCTGATTAATGTTGCTTACCAATAAGTTCTTCAAGTTCTTTTCCCTTCCAGCAAGCAAAATTCTGTCACTGGCATATGGAAGGTTACTGTTGAACCTTCCTCCAACCCTTCACATTTGTCCAGTTTCTCAGGTTATTTTCTCATCATATAAATTGAATATGTATGGTGAATGGGTACAACACTGATGTATCCTGATTTTAAACCATTCAATATCCCCTTGTTCTTTTTTTTGGTTTGATTTTTGATGTTTTACTGTGAATTATGTGATAGTTAACATCGGAGAACATTAGCTTTACATTCATCCTATTGTATATTCTTTCATTGTCATGGTTACAAACACTTCCATGCATCATCAACCAACCAAAGGATATACCCTGCAAGCCTTCCCCTTAGTTGTCAGAACACAGCTCCTCTCCCTCTCTGGGTCTAGAGTCCCCAGACGTTCCCTCTCTCCACATCATTGTCTCTGCCTCCAGCTCTGGCGTCACTGTTTCTCTGGGTATGGTCCCACATTCCAATATTTTTCCTTGATGGTCCCTGGGACCTCTGCTCCTGGACTGCAAATTCAACTACTCCTCTTGTTTTGCTACAAAATGTCTACCTTTACATTTCCAACCCTCACAGTCAGTCCTAATAGCAATTATTCACTATTGTGCCACATGAAAGCCATCCCCATCTCCTTTCATCAGCCCTGCCCAGACAGACTGAATACTACTCAGTGGAGATTCTGCCTTACTCCTTGCCCTCTAGATCTAGGCTCCCTCTTGAAAGCTTGCAAGCCAGTCACTTCTTGCCTTTGTAGCACCCATTTTGGGTAGCTCTGTTTGTTCTTTTTAAATGGCTCTCTCTTGGTGTATGTTACCAGTTCTTAAGGAACACAATTAAGTGTTTTGGAATTCCATTGTTCACAATGTTGCCCATAGTTTCTTATAATTGGATACCTTTGCATAGTCAATGAAGCAGAAATAAAAGTCTTCCTAGTATCCTCTGCTTTCAGGCAGCATTCATAAGGCATAGGCAATGATATCCATCCTTCCATGTCCTCTTCTTACTCTGGCTTGAATTTTTGGTGATGTCTATGTACTGGTGCCAATATTTTAAAATTATCTTCAACAAAAATTTACTCTTATGTGAAATTAATGAGGTTTTTTTTTTGTGCTATTAAGTGCTGTGAATTCATTTCTGACTAATGTTTATCCTACAGCACGACACTGGGACTCCATATTAATGATAGTGTTTTATAATTCTTGCATTCAATGGAGTCATCTTTCATTGGAGGGGACACACATTCCTTTTTGATACAGTGATTCCATGTATTCCTTAAATCTTCTTCTGACGATTCCTATTTCATTCTATATTTTGCCCATAGAATCCTTCAATATTGTAAAATATCCAGTATTGCAACTCAAGGCTTGATTGTTTTCTTCATTTTTTTTAGCTTGAGAGCCAAATTCAGCTGGTCTAATTTTAATCTTTGGTACTCAACTGGTCTTATTTTAGTTCTTGATACACACACATTCTAACAATCCCTACCTTCTGCTTATTGATGGAATGACAGGAAAATGACTTATGATTTGCCATGCCTTTCTCTTTTGTTTTTATGTCATCATTTTCATTATAATCAATTGACTAATACAGAAGAGTAAGATGAGTATGAGAGGGTTCTTTGGTCATTATGGTTTCTTAGAATGCCACTGCTTGCTTTCTAAGTATGAAGCAAGTTATGGTAAGTCTGAAGTAGAACACTCATGGCTGTCAGCTTCTCTCCACCCACGGCTTATAGAATAGCAAATGAACACAATGACCTTGTGCTCTTTCTGAGCCTCACTGAAATCATGGGTCTCCTAGAATTCTATATTCATGTGGTCTCATGAGTGCCATATGCAAAAGTGGGGGGAACACTAAAGAGAAGTGAGAATAAGGAATCACACTTCTTTGTGGATTTCTCTTCTGCCCATATAATTATTCTAATGTTCCATCAGACTTCATTCACAAAAGCACAAGTTAAAAAACAAATTAATAAGAATTTAAAGATGGAGTCAGAAGCATATTATACCAAGCATGGGATCCTTCTGAGCATGGGACTCTGACCTCATTCTAGTCACTTCCCCAAAGCAGCACTTTGTATTCATAATGCTATACTGAGATATTTGTCCTCTTTCTCTTTTCATTCTACACTGTGCCTCTAGCATAAACTCTTGGATGAAGAATGTTGAAGAAAGAAAAGGAGGAAGAGCCAAAAGGTAATAAAAACCATACTCTTCCTTCACATCAATTCCATTGTTTTACCTACATCTGTAAGATATATGGAGTCCTGGTGTAGCACTGTGGGTTAATGTGTTGGACTACAGAGTTGGTTTGAACTACAAGGTTGGCAGTTTAAGCTCACCAGTTGCTCCTTGGAAACCCTATACAGGGTCACTATGGGTTGGAACCTACTCGATGGCACTTAACAATAATAATAATAATAATAAAGATATATAGGAGTACTGGTGTGATACTATAGGATAAGCATCGGACTGATAACTGCAAGTTTGATGGTTGAAATCCATTAGTCACTCCTTAGAAACCCTATACTGGGTCACTGCTAGTTGGAACCAACTTGATGGCACTTAACAATAATAAAAGATATTTAAGACTAATTCATTCCTTAACTCGGAATACTTATTTACAATCCCTTAATAAGGAACCTTCAGAGGGTCAACTCACCCAAGATTCTATATGTGCCTTGATGTGTTGCAAAACTGTAGCACTCTCTCTTCTCTGGTTCTAACTCCTCGCTCTCTTCTCCCAGACTCAAGTCATTGACACTAGTATGGGTGCCAAAGGCTCATATTTCACTTACCTAACACACTTTATTGCTCTATTGTCATTACTAAAATGAGTAGTTGTCCTGAAATAGGTCAAGTTTATATTTATTGACTTTTTCCTCTTACAGTCACCTAATTAGAACTAAAGCATACATTTTACTTTACAGATCTACAAAATACATATAGTTTTTGAAATTTTGACAAGTCATTTAAGTTTGCCATGCATATTTCCACAGAAACGTTTCCAATTCAGATCTTAAATAAATGAGATCAGTGCTAGCTAAATAAATCCTGTAGTGTATTCCTTTGTAAAATTGGAATAATCATCCTTTAATGTATATTCTGGAGTCCTGATGTGGTATTGTAGAATAAGCACTGGACCACAAGGTCAGTTTGAACTGCAAGGTCAGTGGTTCAAACTCACCAGCCACTCCTCTGAACCCCCTATACAGGGTTGCTATGAGTCAGGTTCCAACTCAACAGTACTTAACAACAATAACAACAACAATTCATTTTCTTTTGACATTTATAATGTTTATTTATAGAAATCATCATTGGCATCACTTTTTGAATAAGGAAACAATGCCTTGGTAGTGTTGTGAATTATGAGCTTGGCTGCTAACAGCAAAGTTAGCAGTTCAAATATACCAGTTGCTTCAGTGAAGAAAGTCTCTACTTCCTGCTCCTGTATGGATTGACAGTCTTGGAAACCCTATAGAAGGTGGCTATGAGTCGGACCCAACTCAGTGGTACAGAACCACCGACTGCCTGGTAAGTCATACCATATTTGTCCTCTACTCTACATTGAATACCTATATGTAGCAATGAAAGTACAATTTGTTGGGTGCACAGAATACTGGACAAAGCAGACTCAGGGGATGGTCCTAAAACTCTGAACTTCATACAAAAGAATATTTGGAAAGTTTGAAAGCTTACAGACAGTGGAATTTGTAGCAGAAACAAGAAAACTAGTGTTTTCCAATCAGCCAGCATCAGCAGCTCCTGGAGTGGCCATCTTGGATGTGATGGCATGGGAGAAGGGTCAGAGCCATGTTCCCGCTGTGGACATCTGACCCATTCTTGGAGATAAAGGTGTGGACATTCTTTTTTTTTTTTTTTTGTCTCTGTTCATTGGTCTCTTGCTGTTTGTGCACCTCCATTTTGGTGACTAAAGGGGGTACCTGAGTCAGTGGACACCCCCTATCCCCAGAGGGTTCTACTACATATGTGCACAGATCTGTTTAGCACAATTTAAAGAGAAAGTTTCTGCTTAAAACCAAATAACAGAAAAATGAATACAACAAGCCCTGAACTGTTAATTACTAAGAAAAAGTCCTCAACAGAGGTTGTGGAGTGGAAGAAAGACAGACTAAAAAGGAAACAGGCTGAAAATTAAATCCTGAGTTACATCATAAAGACCAACAGTGACACCTTGAAATTTCTCAGGTTGCCTTGAAGGCAAGAAGCAGAGAGAGAGAGAGACATTAAAATATGACTCACATTTTGCTATAGAATTTTATTATTTTTCTTTTATTTTTTCTACAATTATAAACTATAGTTTCCAATCTGGTTTTTTTTGTTGTTGTTGTTGCTGTTTTGTTTTTTGGGTCCCCTTATTACCTTTAGGGGGCTCTTTCTCTCCCTATATTTCCCAAGAAGAGACAGCAATTGCCATCATATAATCAAGCTACAACCACACCCTATAAAATCATACCATCAAGGCAAAAGTCAATACCAGCTGCTATACAGCAGATAGGCAGCCAACAGCTGCTACAGTTACTATTGTTGTTGTTGTTAAGTGCCGTGAGTCGGTTCCGACCCATAGCGACCCTGTACAGGGTTTCCAAGGGTGTAAATCTTTACAGGAGTAGAAAGCCTCATCTTTCTCCCACGGAGTGGCTGGTAGTTTCGAACTGCTGACCTTAAGGTTTGCAGCCCGATTCGTAACCACTACGCTAACAGAGTTGAGTAATAATAAGAGTGAAAAGGGAAGCCCATCACCTGATCACACCAACCTGGAGGTGATAAGATAGCATAACAAAACATCAACAAGCATTCATCTTATTATTGAGGTCACAGTTAACCATTGAAGATACCCAAGAAACAGCTGAGCATGTTGACACATGTTCAGAAGCAAGATAGAGTGACTGTGACAAATGAGTAGGATATAGACCTTGACATCACATTGCAACAAGGGCAGGCTTTGGAAATGTCTTAGAAGGAATTCAGGAAACTTATATTGAAGTGCATCCAAATGCTCCACAGAAGATTTGAGAAAAATAAGGAAGAAGTCAGGAAAGTGCTACATGAACAATCAAGTAAGACAGATACAGCATTGGAAATAATTCAAAACCTGATAAAGAGGTCCAAACAATTAATAATAAAATATCAGAAACAACCAATACACTGAAAGGGCAAAGAGACAGAATTGAAGAGATGGAAGCCAGAACTAGTGAATTGGAAGACAAATCTCTTAGTACTGCTAAGACATAAGAG
>NW_006408714.1:3297402-3305138 GCF_000296735.1 Chrysochloris asiatica
TTAATATACCACTTTTGAAAATGGATAGGACAACCAGAAAGATACTTGACAAAGACACAAAGGAACTAAACAACACAATCATTCAACTGGACCTCATAGATATATGCAGAGCATTCAACCCAACAACAGCACAATACATATTATTTTCCAGTGTGCATGGAACATCCTCCAGAATAGACCATGTGTTAGGCCACAAAACAAGCCTGCATAAATTTATAAACATCAAAATATTACAAACTATCTTCTCAGACTACAATGTTATAAAATTAGAAATCAACACTAGAAAGATCAAGGAAATAAAGTCAGATACACAGAAACTGAAAAACACCCTGCTAAAAAGCTATTGGGTACTAGAAAAAATAAAATGTGTATTAACAGTGTTCCTAGAAATAAATGAGAATGAAAACACAACATACCAAAATCTTTGGGACTTGGCAAAAGTAGAGCTGAGAAGACAATTTATTGCAATAAATGTACACATCCAAAAAGAAGAGCCAAAATGAACACATTAACACAACATCTCCAACAACTAAACACAGACCAGCAAAGAAAACCTACAGTTAACAGAAGAAAGGAAATTACAAAAATGAGAGCAGATATAAATGAGATAGAAAACAGATGAACTATAGAAAGAATCACAGGACAAGAAGCTGCTAGTTCATGAAAAGAATTAATAAAATCGACAAGCCATTGGCAAAGAAAAGAGGGAGAAGACATATAAATATGCACAAGAAACCACATGGGTGATGTCACAACAGAACCAATAGAAATAAAAAGATAGTAACAGAATATTATGAAAAGTTATACTCCAACAAATTTGAAAATCTAGAGGAGATGGATACATTTCTAGAAAAGCACAACCTACCTAAACTTACACAGAGTGAAGTTGGAAACTGGACATACCTATAACAAAGAAAGAAATCGACCAGGTCATCAAAAACCTCCCAACCAAAAAAGGTCCAGGTCCAGGTGGCTTCACTGGTGAGTTTTACCAAACATTCAGGGAAAAGCTCTCACCAATTCTACTCAAATCATTCCAGAATAATATAGAAGAGGATGGAAAACTTCCTAGTACTGTCTATGAAGACAATACTATTTGTTGGGTGTTTAGCAGGTGCCAATGACTACATTTTGCATAGGTTTCTTTTCAATATTTTCAACAACCAATGAGGTAGTTATTATGACCTCTCTTTTAGGAACTGTGAAAGTAAGGCTTATATGTTGTTTTTGTTAAGTGCTATCGAGTCGTTTCCAACTCATAGCAACCATGAATAGGCTTTCTGAGGCTATAAATCTTTGCAGGAGACAAAAGCCTCATCTTTCTCCTGAAAGGCTTACATAGTTTGAGTCAGACACATAAGTGGTAGCACCATCATTCTGCCAAGTTATCTTTAATGGCAAATAGAAAATCTCATGCTGCACTGATTTATTTATTATTACAATTCTCTACACAGGTCTAATGCATTTCACATCTGGTTATCTACATTGGATGTTATCCTGATAAAGAATTGAGCATTATACATAAGCACATCTATTATCACATAAGTGTTACTGAGATATCATTAAATGTAAGAAAAAAGCAACTATTTTGCAAAATAAAATGCTTTTACAGACAAACATATTATTTCCTGTTAAGTATCACAGATTTTTTTTTAAAGTTCAGATTAATTCTCAGCATATATTTCAGAGTCCTTACCCAGTTCTAAAAATGTGTGTGCGTTTAGAAGCGAGTGTTTGAAACCATAACAGAAGGCTCCACTTAGTTTAAGTGCAGAGCTGGGGAGCTGCCTGACTGACTACAGGTACACATGTCAACCTTTGCTCATGAATGACAGTATTTCTTTAGTTTTTTTTTGCTATAATATACACTACTTTCTGAAGCTGTGATATTTTTCCTTTCTCAGTGAAACAATATATACAGATGTGGTTTCTCATCCTCCGTCCTGCAGTTAGAATTTTAAATTTCAGTTTTGAGATGCTGCACATCAGATACATTTATTTATTTTTATCAAGAAACTGACCTTGTAACTGAAGAATGCAAAGACAAACTTTGCATTTGATTACCATTTTTAACCTTTTAGGTTAAAAGCTGTGGATTTTTTAAAATGATATTTATTTATTTTTATATTACCATTTCAAAACCCTGAAAGAAATAAGAAATACTTATTCATATTGTTTTGAGGTAGGTTGGTTCCTAGAAATTAGAAATAGATTCACCTGACATCAAAACATTTGAAGACCTATAATTATGGATTGTGATGGAGATGGTGGCCATATTAATACTCATGGAGCTAGGGTATATATATGAGGGGATTTTAAAATAGTTCATGGAAAAATTTGATTACTTTTTGATTATATTTTACCATGAACTTTCTGAAGCTCTCATATATGAATGTGTGTGTGTATGTGAGGGAGAAAATGAGTGTGTGTATGTGTATATTGAAGATGAATGTCTACATTTCCAATATCCAAGACTTTCATTATTCAAACCTGTTTTCCATTGGATGCATAATCTAAATAAAATCCAACCTAATCTTCACACAAACCCTCAAATTGTATTCTAGTTTGTTTCTTATTTTGAGTCTGAAGTGCCACATATTATAGGTACAATACTTACTTATTAACAGGTTTTCTTTTCAGGATCAAACAAATATCATCATATTGAAAATATAACCTAGACTTTAGAATGTTAAAATGTGAGGGAAATAATTATATTTGAATCAAAGAAGTTCAATATGTACTTATCCTTCCATTATATTGTAAACTCCTTGAGGGCAGAAATTGATCATTTTAAATCCCTTTCATTATTTTCAGATAGTGAGAAAATGAGTAAATCATTAATGGTATGTATATGACCTAAATTTTTTGTGTTAGAGCAGGTGAATTTTTTTTGCAAGTTTCATTTTTGTTTGTTTTTAATATTGATTTTTGTAAAAATTAATATTCTTAATCCATAAGATTGTAGAGCTTTTGGTGTGTGTAACAGAAGATGCCTCAGGGAGTACATCTTAAGAGTTAGTGAGAGTCAGACCTATCTTGCCATGGTGCACCCTGGGATGAGCGTAGTACCAAGAAGAAAGTTGCTCTAATCAATCACGCACCTTAAATGGCCACTACAAATAGGGGTCAGCACCAGTATTTGTGACAGTGGCAGTGACAGAGTCAGGGTAACAGGACCCAGTTTCAAGAACATACTTCATGCAGTAGCAGTAAAGAGAGAATCTTTTGGGTTGCCAGCTACAGCTCAGTGACCTGTGGAGCAACCAGCTTCAAGTGACAGTAGACGTGTTTGAAATTCTCCAGAGTAAAAGAAGCAAGTTTGAATTCTGAATCTTGGTTGGTCCTTAGACCATGAATACACACTTAATTCTGGACTTCAGAGAAATGTGTATTGGGTGGAAGACTGGACAATGCAGATGTGAGTTCAAGAGATGTGCTTCATATCATTAACTAGAGACTATTATTCTAGCCTGCATTATAAATCAAAATTATTTAGTATTCACATGTTAAGGCACTGCATTTTTCCAAACTATCCTTGAGATATACTAGTTGTTCATAGCTCCCCTGTACAGGATTCTGAGGCTTTTTAAATCTTTGGGGAGCAGAAAGCTTAATTTTTCTTCTTCAGAGCATGTGGTTCACAATCCAGTGCTTAGTGTATGGAACCACTATGCTCCCCACACGAGTACACAAAACAATTATTCTATCACTTTGCAGGTGATGAATCTCAGAGCAGTTAAATAATGTACCCATTAATATGAACCAAAGTGATATCTTTAAACTGAGGTTCATCTTACTCCAATTCCTGACCTTTTATCCACTACGCTTTACTGCTGCTTGTCATTGTTCTACGTTCAATGGAAACAGTATCTTAAATGTGTGTTATTTCTACTGCCTTTATCACTTAGTGATACTTTATAAGCATTGGCTCCAAACTTTTACCTTGGACTGCTGCTGGGGGTTATTGTTAGAATTTGGAGGAAGGACCTAATACAATTGGCCTTTGTTGTTGGTGAATGCCATTGAGGGGATTCTGACTCATATGATCCTATGTAGGGCTTCTGATGAGCAGCTGGTGAGCTTGAACTGATGACCTTGTAGTTCAAGCCAATTTTGCAGTCCAGTGCGTTAACCCACAGTGCCACACATATAGATATCATGAAAACAAAACTGCGGTCTTCCAATACGTAGCTTCCAATACGTTAAGTGCTGTCAAATCATTCTGATTCAGAGATACTATGCATAGGGTTTCCAAGGAGCGGCAGGTGGGTTTGAACTGCTGACTTTGTAGTTTGCTGTACTGTGCTGATCCTACAGTGCCATAACAGGAGTCCACAGTGCCACACCAAGAGTTCACCAGGATTCCTCTGTTGTTGTTAGGTGCAATCAGATCAGTTCTGACTCATATCAACGGAAGAAAACACAGTGGTCATGCAAAATTCTCAATGTAAAGAAAACAAAAATCTTTCTTCTTGGTGCTATTCTCATCCCAGGGTGCACCATGGCAAGATAGGTCTGACTCTCAGTATGCAACTCTTTAGATGTACCCCCTGGGGCATTTTCTGTTACACATATCTTGAGCTCTACAATTTATGGACTAAGAATACTCATTTTTACAAAAATCAATATTAAAAACAAACAAGAAACAAAAATAACAAAAATTTTTATTATGCTTCAGCCCATTGTAGCTGACACTGTGTCAATCCATCTCATTTTGGTTTTTCTCTTTTTCACTGACCTTTCTCTTTACCAAGCATGATGTCTTTCTCCAGGGACAGCATGTCCTCAGTACATCAGACGAAGTCTGTCCTTCTTCTCTTCATTTCTAAGGAGTTGTTTTTGTTGTTGTTGTTGTGTGTCATAGAGTTAGTACCGACTCATAGCAACCCTATGCACAACACAATGAAACACTTCCTAGTACTGGGCTGAACTCACAATTATTGCCACACTTGAGCCCATTGATGCTGCCACTTTGCCCATTGATGCTGCCACTTTGCCAATCCATGTTGCTGGGGGGGTCTCCCTCTTTTTCTCTGACCCTTCAGCTTACCAAACATGATATTCCTCCTGACAATATGTCTAAAGTATGAGGGAAGAAGTCTGGCCATCCTGGCCTCCAAGGAACACTCTAGCTGTACTTCTTCAGCACAGATCTATTTGTTCTTTTGGCAGCCCATGGCACTTTCAATATCCTCCTCCAACACCATAACTCAAAAGCATCAATTCTTCAATGATCTTTCTTATTTACTGTCCAACTTCCTCTTGCATGTGAGGTTATTGAAAATACCATGGCTGGGTCATGCATACCTTAGTACTCAACACTTTAAAAAGGTCTTGTGCAGCAGATTTGCCTAATGCAATATGTCATCTGATTTCTTGGCTGCTGCTTTCATAAATGTTGATGGTTAATCCAAGAAAATTGAAGTCGTTCACAACTTTAATGTTTTCTGCATTGATAAGAATGTGGTTTATTGGTCCAATGGTGAGGATTTTTGTTTTCTTTACATTGAGATGTAATCCACACGAAGCCTGTGCTCCTTGATCTTCATCAGTAAGTATTTGAAGTCCTCTTCACTTTCAGCAAGCAAGTTTGTATCATCTGCATATCACAGGTTGTTAATGAGTCTTCCTCCAATCCTGATGCCACATTTCTCTTCATATAACCCAGCTTTTCACATCATTTGCTCAGCATACAGGTTGAATAAGTATGGTTAAAGAATACAACTCTGTCACACATTATTCTTAATTTTAAACCATTCAGAGTCCCCATGTTCTGTTCTAACAACTGCCTCTTGGTCTATGTACAGGTTCCCCATGAGCACAAATAAGAATCCCGGAATACTCATACTTCACAATGTTGTCCATAATTTGTCATGATCCACACACGTGAAGACCTTTCATAGTCAATAAAGCACAGATAAACATTTTTTCTGTGATTCTATGCTTCAGCCAAGATCCATTTATGTCAGCCATGATATCTCTCATTCCACAGCCTCTTCTGAATTTGGCTTGAACTTCTGGAAGTTCTCTGTCAATGTATGCTTGCAGCCGTTTCTGTATTACCTTGAGTAAAACTTTGCTTGCATGGGATAGCAAAGATATTCTCTGATGATTTTTGCATTCCATTGGGTCACCTCTCTTAGGAATGGTCACAGATATGGATCTCTTCCAATTAGTGGGTAGATAGTTGTCTTCCAAATTCCTTGGCATAGATAAGTGAGTGCCTCCAGTGCCACCCGACTTCCTTGAAAGATTTCAATTTTTATTCCATCAATTCCTGGTGCCTTATTCTTTGCCAATTCCTTCAACACACCTTGTACTTCTTTCTTTAGTATCATTGGCTCTTGATCTTACTCTACCTCTTGAAACGGTTGAACATCGACAATTTCCTTTTGGTACAGTGACTGTGTATATTCCTTCCATCTTCTTTTGATGCTTTCTGTACCATTCAATAATTTGCCCAGAGAAACCTTCAATATCAAAAGTCAATGGTTGAATTTTTTCTTCAGTTCCCTCAGCTTGAGAAATCCTGAGCATGTTCTTCCCTTTTGGTTTTCTGACTCCAGATCTTAGCACATTTCATTGTAATATTTTACTTTGTTTTCTCAAGCTTGCCTTTGACATTTTCTGTTTAACTCTTGTACCTCATAATTTCTTCCACTTGCTTTAGCGTCTCTATACTGCAGAGCAGGTTTCAGAGTCTCTTCTGACATTCATCTGATCTTTATTTTCTTTCTTGTTGACTTTTTGCTTTCTTCCTGTATGATGTTCTTGATGTCATTCCACAACTCTTCTGTTGTTTGTTCTTTAGTGGTTAATGTAGCAAATCTGTTCTTCAGGTTTCTAAGGAGCAGTCTGTTTTTTGTTTTATTTGTTTAAGACTCTTTATTGTGAATTGAGTGAAGATTTATAGAGTTGATCATCAGTTTCATATCCAACAAATCACACACTTTGTTTCATCTAAATGATTGCATTTCTCTCCCTGCAGCAACAGTTATCCCACTTACTCCCTGTGGTTCTTATTTCCTTTCTGCCCTCCTTCCTAAGGCCTTTGAACATTGTCCCTCAGTAAATGTTGCTTTTTTTTTTATCTCCAATGGTTGAATATTTCAAGGTGAGCCTGCCTCACTAGTATTGTTTTACCCCTTGTATACCTATCTACCATTTGGTTGAAAATTGGACCATAAGTGTGAGTTCTGTTCTAGACTTGAAGGATGGTTGAAGGCCATATTCTTAGGTTCCGCCTGTCTCTCTATCTCTCTTTTTTTTTTTTTTTTTAAAGTCTAGTCTTACTTGGTTTTTGTGTTATAATTTAAGTTTTATTCCACATTGTTTCCCATTCCATCTGGGACCTCCTATTGTGATCTCTTTCAGAACAGATGATAGTGGTAGCTGAACACCATCTTGTTCTTCTATTCTCAGAATCATGAAGACTAATGTTGTCATGTTCCATTAGTCCATTGGACTGATACCAAGCGTCTTCAGTTATTATCACTCTTCTTTCTTCTGTTCCTGGATAGATCAATAGCTGTACCCTAGAAGGCCACTCATGGATTCTTAAAGTCTTAGTCCTAGCTGTATTTCTTCAGCAGTTTACTTGAGTAGAAATTAAATAACTTAAACCAGACAGATATTTCTAGACCAATATGAAGAGATGATGTTTAATAACAAACAACAAACAAACAAAATCAACAACAAAGCTCACGGTCTTGCTTCTTATACCTGATGTCTAAGAT